>NW_027509311.1:0-156429 GCF_048541705.1 Temnothorax americanus | reverse complement strand
ACAAAAAAAAGGACGGCAGGGGGGAATAACTACGATATATTAAAAGCAACGTTTTGCGTAATAAAAGGGATTTTTTAAAATAATAAATAACTCTCGAAGATGGTTGCCCCCGGGAAAGTTGGAAAACGCACAAAAACCCCCTTTTTCCCCAAAAAGTAAAAAACCCCCAAAAGAAGGCAGTAAATTTAGGCCTATTAATTTTTCCCTTTAATTTTTGAGAAAGTGCAGAATTGTAAAAAAACAAATTAAATTTATTAGAAAAAAAAGTATTATAATGAACTAATGGGTTTAAAAAAAAACATTTTCATTGAAACGCGATACAAACTGTTATAGACGAAGGGAAAATGATAGTTGTGGGGGGAAAATTTGGGGGGGGGTTTTTTCAGGGATTAAACGATTTTTAAAAACAGGGGGGGAAAAATTTTTAATAAAAAAAAATTAATAATAGGGAACCCGGGGTAAAGTTCTTGAAGGGTTTTAAAATTCCAATATTAAAAAATTTAAAATCAGAAGGAGTTTAAAAAAAAATGGCAAAATTAAGGCAACGGAAATGGATTTCCACGGGGATCTGTTTGGGCCCTTTGTTTTTTTTTATTTTTACATAAATTTTTTTAAAAAAAGGAAAAAAGGCCAAAAACACGATAGTGGGGGGGATTTTTGCCCTAAAAAAAAAAAATGGTAGTATTCCCCCTTTAAAAAAAAAATTTTAAGTAACAAGGGTAGACGAAATTTTGATCTTGAAAAAAATCTCAAAAAAAACCTAAACAGGGTTCTTCACTCAAAAAAAAAAAAAACCCGGGAATCCGTTTTAAAAATGAAGAGGAGTTTCTGCCCCCCAAAATTCAAATACGTTTTTGCAGAAAAGTATTAGGGGGAAAAAGTGTTGTTTTTAAAGTTGAAAAAATGATTAATTTTATTGCGCAAAATAGCAAACGTTACCCTAATTTAAAGCGATCGAACGGACTTTTTTAGGAGATTTCTTACGAGTCGTGGTGTGAAAAACCAAAAAACGAAAGTTTTTAAATTTTTTACCCCCTTTTGCCCCAAAATAAAATTCCAAAAAAAATTCGGTGGGTTTAAATTTTCCGACTACTAAGTGCATTCCCCAATTCATGGGGTTTTTATACGAAAAAAGATAATATTAGAAAAAAGGGGGTTTGTTCCAATTTCTATTTTTTTTAAAGAAAAAAAATTAATTTTTAAAAATTATTAAAGGGAAAAATTTTTTTTAAATTGGGGTCCGTTAGGGGGAAAAAATCCCAATTTTGGCAGGAAATCTGTATTTGAAATAAATTTTTTTTGACGAAAGAAAAAGTTACCCTTTTTTTTTAAAATTTTGTTTCGTCACAGAAAAATAAATTAGTGAAAAACCACAGTTTTTTAATTTTAACTGGCATATCAACAACTAAATATCGATAGTAAACACCCGTATAAATTTAATAAAAAATATATTTAACAGGGTAATATTGAAAAGGTCATTATACAAGATGTGTAGAGAAAAAAAAATTTTTGGGTTTATTTTTGATGTGGGGAAAAAAATTTTTGAAAATAAAAGAGGCCTACGGTTTTTTTAAAAAGGGATTTTTTATTTTTTTTTGGGAAAAAGGGTTTGGGAAGAAAAAAATTTAACAACAAGAAATTTCAGCTATTTTTTAAAAAAACAAGTCCGCAATGTGTATAATAAAAATAAAAATTTTTACAAATTCAACACTTTTTTTATAAAGGGGGGTTTTTTTTTTTTGTTTTAAAATTTAAAATGCGTAACACTACAAAAAGGGTGAATCCCCCCAAAAATTTTTTTTTTTAAAAAAAAAGGAAAAAAAAAAAGCCAAATACACGCCCCTAGAGACATATGATTTGTTGTTAACCCCCAAAAAAAAAAAAAAAAATGGTGTATTAACCTGAAAAACACCCGTCATATGTTACAATGCGTAATACTACAAAAAAGGGGGTTTTTAAATTGGGCCCCTTACCTTTTTTAAAAAAAAAAGGGTTTAAAAAGGGGCCAAAGTACAGCATAGTGGTATTGTTTTTTACCTCGAAAAAAAAAGTGGAGGTTTTACCCCTTTAAAAAAAAAATTTTAAAAAAACTAGTGTAGACTAATCTTTTTGGATTTTGAAAAAAATTTGAAAAAACCCAAACTAGTATCTTTTTCCCCAAAAAAAAAAAAAACCCCAAAAAAAATAGTTATACCTCGAAAAAAAAAAAGTAAAAAGTGGGGGAATAATCTTTTTTCTCCCCAAAAAAAACGAAAAAAAAACCCGCAAAGGGATTTTTTTTCCTTAAAAAAAAACTAAGAAAAAATGGGAGACGAATCTTTGATCTTTTTAAAAACTCGAAAAAACCTAAAAAATAGTATTTCACCTCGAAAAAAAAAAAAAAATGAGTTTATACCCCGAAAAAACCTAAGTAAAAAAAGGGGGGCGTTCTTTTTTTCTCCAAAAAACTCGAAAAACCCGCATAGATTTTTTTCCAAAAAATTATTTCTCAAGTGGGAAAACACACAAAATTTTTTCCCCTTTTCAAAAATGAGTGCGCTTCAATGATTTTTATTAAATTTCCCCCCCCAAAAAAAAATGTATCTTTTTTAAAAAAAATTTCAGGCCAAATTAAAAAAATACCGGGGGAAAAAAAAAATTGTCAAACCAAAAAAAAAGTTTGAACGTTTAAAAAAAATTTTATGTTTAAATAAATATTTTTTTTTTTCAAAAATTTTTTTCGTTCTTTAAAACAAGAATTAAAAATTTTAACAATGTTTAGTTACTAACTAAAATGTTTAGGTGAACGTATCGGACTAAATATTTCTGGGATTGACAAATTTTGTTTATCAGTGTATGTTATCTGTATGGCGATGTAATTTAAAAAGAGATATCATTTCGTTTTGTAATTGTTAATAATAGATCACTGAAGCGCGACTTCATTTTTGATAAGGTACGTAATTTTGTGATGAGATGTTTGGAGGAAGATACAAAGCTTACGTCCACCATTGTTACTTAGGTTTTTTCGAGGTATAATACCTACTACCGGTGTTTTTGAGTGAGAAGATACCACGTTTAGGTTTGTGGTTACGAGATTTTTCAAGATTACAAGAGTTCGTCTACCATTGTTACTTAGATTTTTTTAAGGTCTAATACTACCACTGTTGTTTTTTTTAGAGGGAGGTTGCCCCGGTTGAACATCTGGACCCTTGTACGAGCAAAGGTTAGGTAGACAGACAATAACACTATATGCGTGTACTTGGCGCGAGCTTCTTTACCTTTTTGTAAAACAAGGTTAATTTGTAAAATCACGCCTTTTTGAGTTATTAAGCATGTATTAAACGTATGTTCACAAGGTGTTATTCGAGTATAATTACTACATTGTTTTTCGAGGTAACAAAACCTAATACATATGTTACTTACTATGGGTGAATTGGCGCAATTTTTTAACCTTTTTTTTGAAAAAGGTAATTTTGTACGGTATCACGCCTTTTTGTAGTGTTACGCTCTTAATCGTAACAAAAAAAAATACACCTTATAAAGAAATGTGCCTGAAGTTGTAAATATATAATATATACACATGGCCGGACATGCTTTTATGTATTAATATGCGATACGTTGCTTGATAAATTATTTCGTACCAACTTTTCCAAAAATTATTTTTAGTCAGACATAATTTTGGAAGTCATCCAATTTTTAGTATGTCTAAACATAAATTTTGTTACCAATTTTTATTATGTCTAGACATTAATTTTAATTCAGCGATTTTATTATTGTTAGGACTATAATTTTAATGCTGCCGTCTAAGCGAAATGTTAGTCGATTTTTATGAATCAAGCTTGAATTCAAGCTTAGGTGCCCAGGGTTGACGATGACGAGGTCCACATAGCGCGCTCTATAGTGTTCGGTGGTTCAGGTGTATTAATAACTGAGGGAAGTATGACTTGCCACGTCGTTCCAAGTGCCGGATGACGAGGTCCACATAGGAGCTTCGCTAGTTTCGGTGTCTTACATGGTATTAATACCTCGAATTCGATATCTACGTGTCTACATTGGGTGCGTTCAGCGATACTTTGCTAGCATAGCAATCGTGAGCAGTCGCTCGGTTTTCGATCGTTTCCTCTTTTTGACTTACTTGGATGTAATTAAAAAGAAAGAAGAAACGAGAGCCACAAACGAGCAACTGCTCACGATTGCTGGCCTAGCGGAGATATCGCTAAACGCACCCCATTCAGATTTAAAGGGATTAAAAAAACAAAAAAAAAAAAAAAAAAAATACACATAGACACAAAAACTATGAAAGAGCATTATGTGACCTCGTCATCACAACCTGGGGACACACATAGGACATCAAATTTCAAGGGCCTAGAGGGTAAGTAGCCCGTTAGCACAAAAACTACGGAGCGCACTATGGTGGGACCTCGTAATCGGCAACCTGGGCATCCTAGACATCGAATTCAACGTACATTTACACCTGGACACCGAAAAACTATGAAGCGCACTATCGGAGATCTCGTCACGGCAACTGGGACATCTGGAAACATCAAATTCGAGTATTATTTTACACCTAGACACCGAAAAATACGGTAGGTCGATCTCGGACCTCGTGCATCGGCAACCATGGGACACGTGAACACGAAAACTACGGTAAGCGCACTATGATGGACATTGTCATCGGCAAACCTGAGGGATACCTAGACATCGAATTCAAACGTTACGATTACACCTGGACACGCAAAAAACTATGAAAGCGCATTATGTGGACACGCGTATCAGGCAACCTGGGACACCTGTAGACATAAATTTCCAAGGTATTAATAAAAGTAGACACCAAAAACTACGGAGGGGCCCCAGTGGCCTCGTCATCGGAAACCGGGGGAAAAAAAAAAATCGAAAATTCAACGTTAAAAATTTTCCCCGGGCACCAAAAATTTTGAAGGCATTATCTGGATCCCGTTCGGAACCTGAGAAACGTGGGAAACAAATTTAAGATTTTAAATAACTTTTGACCCCAAAAAAAATTTGGGCGCACTGTGTGGCCCCCGTCACGGGGAAACCGGGCCCCTTTAAATGCACAACGTAATTTTTTCCCCTGGACACCAAAAATACCCAAGGCATGGGGGGACTCGTATCGGAACCTGGGACACGGGAATCAAAATTAAAAAGGGAAATACACGTTACGCGAGCGACGGGGTCCCCAGGTTTCCCCCGGGCCCTGGAAAAACGCGCCCCGCTTTCTTCATAAACTTTTAAAATTTTTTTTCCCCCTTTTCTGCTCTCCGAAAAACCCCCCTGGAGCTGATAAAAATTTTTTTTTGGGGTTTTTTTTGGGGGGCCGGTGCGATTCCGCACCCCGATTCACGAGTCGCAGTATTTTTTGGGGGGGGCTTTTTTATAAAAAACGGATGGAAAAAGGAGGGGGGAGGTTTTGCGCAATAAACACAAATAAAAAACATAAAACTTTTTAATTTTTTATTTTTGGTTTTTAAAGGAGAAAAAAAAGGGGACGATGGAGTTCCCGGGGGAACAACGAATTCGAGACCCCCCCACGGCCCCCCACGGCGGCTCATTCCGTCGTGAGCTGGGCAACCCCCTTTTAATTCGCCCAAAGGGTTTTTCCCCCAAAAGTTGACAAAAATTTCCCCCCCGGCCCGGGAAAAAGCGAGATGGAACAAAAAAACCCAAAGAAAACTTTAAAAAATTTTTCGCAAATTTTCCCACGGTCTACCGCGGGGCAAACCCCGGGGGGGCTTCCCTTCCCCCCCGAAAACCCCCGAAGGGCCCCCCCCCTTTTAAATCGACAAAAAGGGGCCTTTTAACCCCCTTTTAAAAAGCACGTATAAATACTTAAAAAAAGGGGGTGAAAATTAAAACCGGCAACCAAAAATCGAGGCTCTTCCCGCGCGGAGCCCTTTAAAAAATAGGCCGGTTAAGAAAAAAGGGGTTTGGGGAAAACCCCCCGAAATCCCCCGCAACAAAAAATTTGCGAACAAAATTTTCTCACAACAAAAAAATCTAGAACGAAAAACACGGAACGATTTTTAAAAAAGGGAAATTTTAAAGTGTGATGTGGGCGGCCCGGGTTTTATCCCCGAGGGGCCACTGCGACATTTGCCACGGGCCCCCCGGGGGTAGGGGGCCCCGGGAATTTTTAATTCCGCCGTTTTCATACTTTCCCGGGGGCAAAAACGCGACCCCGGGGGAGGGCCTGGGTTTTCTCGCGTTTTTTACTTCGGGGGAAGGGAGCAGGGGCCCTTTAAAAAATTCGTCTTTTCCCGGGGGGCTGTCACCCCGCTTTAGGGTGGATTTTCCCGGGGGCGGCTCGTCGACATGGGTTTTTTGATCCGGGGGCCCAAAAGGGCCCGCGCGCCCCCGGGCCGCCCCGGGTTTTTTCCCACCCTGATCGGGCTCCCCCCGGGGTCCCGCGTCCCTCAGGCGACTTTGGGCCCCTTGGGGAGCCCCCCTCGTAAAGCCCCCACCCGCCGGGGGAAATTTTTGAAGTCCGCCTTTTTGCCCCCGGGTCCGGGCCCCCGGTTCTTTCCCCGGGGTTTCCCAAAGGGGCCGGGGGGAAAGGGGCCAAGGGGTCGTTCGCCCGGGGGGGGTTTACTCAGCGGTGGGTTGGCCCTTTTTCCTTTTAAGGGGGACCTTTCCGGGGGCGCCCCCCGCCCCCGGGGGCTGAAAGGCGTCGGGTTTCCGGGGAAACGCCTTGACGGGTTTTAAATGGGGCCGGGGGGGCCCCCCCGGGGTTAAACCCCCCCCCGATCGTCCCCCTGGAAAAGTTGGGTTTCCCCCAAACCGGGTAAGTCCCTAAACGGGGCATAACCGGGTTACACCGTTTTAAACCCGGGCCATCCCCCGCACTCCCCGACCGTAACGTCGAAAAATTTTTTAAATCCTAACCAAAAGGCTCGCTCTGACCCCCTCGGGGGAGGACCTCCCGGGCCCCTCCCTCGGGGGGCTCCCTTTGGGGAAAAAGGGGGACGCAAATTTGTCACGCCCAAAAAATCCCCGCTCCCAGGAGTCCCGGGGGGACGCCGCCCCCCCCCGCCGGAGCCACCGCTCACCCCTTCTGTATCCCCCCTTTTTTCCCTATGGGGCCCTCATCCTCGGGGAGGGTTTTGCTCCCCCGCCCCCCGATCGCCATGCTTTTTCCCCTTCCAACTTTTCCCAAAAATTTCACAAAAATCCCCCGAAACGAAAATCTCCAAATTTTTTTCCCCAATTTTTCCCAAAAAATTTTAAACCCGCCCCAATTTCACCGCACCTTTATTTCCCGCCCTTTTTTTCCCCAAAAAATTTTTCTAAACTACGCCCCCCCCCCTTTTCATTCCCCGTTCCCCCTCCAGGGAAAAATTTTCCCTTTCAAAAAAAAGGGGAAAGGGAAAGGGGAAGGGCCGCCATGCACACGTAATTCCCACACGGGGTTTTGGGGGTTGGGGGGGGGGTCCCCGGGGTTCACATTTTTTAAAACATCCCCCTTTCCCAGGTTCCCCGTCCAGCGGTCAATTGTACACCCCCGGAGAGCCCCCCTTTTCTGGGGGCCCCGGAATTTGGGGCGATTTTTCCCAAAAATTTCTGGGCGGTGGGGAAGCACGTGCGCCGCCTTAATATAAGCCCCCCCCCGGGAAATCTTGGGGTTTCCCCTTTCCCGCAGTTAAAAAAAGCGCGGCCCCCTTGGTTCGCGGGTTTTCCATTTTCCCCGCCCCCCTTTCCGAAGGGCCCCTTTTTAATTTCGAAATCCGTGGGCCATCCCCCGGGCCCCCGGGCCCCCACCTGAGTAAGTCCTCCCCCGGTCAGGGCAAAAAGGGTTCGGCGGCCTAGTTTCCCCCCCCCAAAAAAATTCACAAACCCCGGGTTTGACGCCCCAAAAAGGGGAAGCCCGCCGTTTTTTAACAAAAAACGAAACTGTGGAAGGTATTTCCCCAGCCCGTACCCTTCAAAAACGACCGTTTTTTTTTTTGGGGGTTTTGGCCCCTCCCCGGGGGGGTTTGGGGCCTGGGGTGGTACGGGGGAAACCGGGGGGCGTGGTGATCCAGGCCCCCAGCAAAAACCCTTTTCACCCGCGATTCACAAAATTTTTTCCCCCTTTATCCGGAGGAGGTTTTTGGGGTTACCCCCCCGCGACATTTTTAAGATCCCCAACGCCTTTTTTTTTTTTTGGGGGCCGGGGTACCCCGGGGGGCAAGGCTTAAACTCATCCATTTTGGGAAAAAAATTTTTGGGGACCCCAAAAAAAGGGTACTGGCCCCCGGGGCCTTTGGGGAAAAAAAGGGCCCCACTAGCCCGGGGGGATCGAACCCAAAGGCCCCCTTTATAACGGGGCCCGGCCACCTTTTCCCGGGGAAAGTTCCCGGGCCCTTCCCCTTGGAAGGGTTGCCAGTGGGGGAAAATCCCCCCGATAAACCCCAAAAATTTGGGCCCCAATAGTAGAAAACGGCGGGGTTTTTTTGGTTTATGTCTTTTCGACTCCCAAAGCCGGTGCGGCGGGGGGATTGGAAAAGGGGCCCCGGGGGAATTTTTCGGCAATACCAGCTTCCCGGCCCAAAAACCCTAAAAATTTATGTCCAAAATCCCCGGGGGTGGGGTAAAAAAAAAGATAGGGCGTAATATTTTCCATGAGAAAAAACCGCGGGGGGTTCGCCTACCTCTTTTAAAACCCCCGGGGCCCCAACTGTAATGGTACCCTCAAAATCCCACCGATTGGGGGGCTTTTACTTTTCCCCCCTTTTCCCGCTTTTGTACTTCCCCCCCCAAGGCATCGGGAACGTGGTGTGGGGCTCCCGGGTACCCACGTGTAATCTTTTCAAATAATTTAACGCCCTGGGGCCAAAAAGCCCCGGGGGTTTTTTCAATTTGGGAGCCCCGCAACTATATAAACCGAAACGGTGAACTTGAAACCCTTTTAAAAGGGGGGCCTAAATTCTGGGGGGGCCCCCACAAAAAGGGCCCGGGGCCATTTGTTCAGTCCCCGAGAACGTTTTTCCGGGTCCGACAACACGCGGGGGGGCTTTGGGATTAGGTTCTTCCCCCTCTGGGTTTTTGAGTAAAAAACCCCCCCAAAAACCCAAAACCCCGAGCTCGCGCGGTTTTTAAACAAAAGGGTTTTTTTTAAAAATGGGGCTTTGCCGGGGAAGGGGGCCCCCTTAAAAAGTACCCAATTTTAAAAATGAAAAATTTTTCCCCCCCCCCCCCCAGGGCCGCCTTTTTCAAAAGGGGGGGTAAGGGGCTTTTTGGTCGCGAACCCCGGTTGTTTTTCCCCGATACCAGATGACACCCCCGGAAATTACGAAATTGCCCAGGTTCGGGGGGGGGGGAAATTCTAAAGGGGGCGCGTCTTTTCTGGGCCCCCCGATACGCCTCCCCCCCACCACGAACCCTAAAACTTAACCTGAGATCACAGAATTTCGCTTTTACCCTTTTTTAATTTTAACCCCAAATTTTTTTAATTTTTTACTGCAGTTTTTTCCCCTTCGAGGTTTCCTAAAAATTCCCCGCGAAAATTTAAAACGTCTAGGACGCGAAAACGAAAGGTCCTTCCCGGGCTTTTTTAAAAATACCCAAAAAATTTGCGGGAAAAGGGGGGGGGCCCCCGAAAAACCCTAAGGTCGATTGTAGAGATATATTTTGCCGAACGTAACTTATTGAGTATCCCGTCCATTGGTGGTATCGGGTACGCGTCCTTTTTAGATATCTTATTAACTCCGCGGAAATCCAGGCAAAACCGGTACTTGCCATTCGATTTCTTCACCATCACGATTGGGTTCGACCATTGACTTGCTGACGGCTCAATTATTCCGGCTGCTAACATTTTATCTACCTCTGCGCGGATTGCTTCTTGCACCTTTGGCGAGACTAAGTAGCAGCGTTGCTTTAGCGGCGGATGCTCTCCTACTTCTATTTTATGTTCGGTTAGGTTGGTCAGACCGGGGTCTCCCGATGGTGCTACTATTTTCCGTAAAAAATTTTCCAGATGTTTTTCCTGATCTTTAGTTAGCTCCGCGAGCCCACAAACGCGGGGGTCCGTTTCTTTCAATTGAAACTGGTAGCGGACACGAGGCCTATCCGCAAAATGCCACTCCCCTTTTCCGAAGTCTAGCGCGATACCGAATTTTGTCAAGAAGTCCATCCCCACGATACACGGCACGGCCAAATCCGGCAATATGCCTACCGAGATCTTCCGACTCCGATCCTTTAGATGGATAGAAAGCGAGGCTTCTTTTTGAATCGGGGCTATTTGTCCGTTTGCCATTCGGATTGTTGCGCCCCCCTCTCGCGTGGTTGGGACGCCTAAACTTTTTACTATTTGCATCCCCTCGCGACCGAGGAGCGTCATGTTCGAGCCCGAGTCCACCAACGCTAACAGGGGCCGGCCGCCTATCCGGATTGTAATATACTTCAGCGGGGGGAATTCGTCGGGATCGAGCGTCACGTACGAGAGTTTTTCCTCCGGGGTATTCGCGGTTCGGGCCTCGTTCTCGATAATTGGGGGCGTAGGGACCCGTCCTACTGACCCCCTTTCACGTTTCCCGAACACCTAGGGCATGTCCGCGTCGTAAACCCCGGGTTCCCGCACCGGTAGCAATGTTGCCGTCGAGCCGCCCTGCAGGTCCTAGCCCGATGGCCCGTCTGATCGCAGTTCCAACATTTTAAGTTGGAATCATCGGGAACCGATCTCGGTATGGTGGCGTCGGTGGACGCTGCGGCGCTCCAGGCCTCCCTTCTACTTGGGTCTCCCTGAGCCACGGCCTCCCCCGCGGCAACGGTATTCGGGGATCGCGGTTTCCCCTTCGGCGCGTGGTACGCTAAGTCCGGAAAAAGTGACTGTTCCGGTAACAAGGGGGGTCTATACATTTTGTCCGCGAGGAGGGTTCGTTCCGTCCGCGTAGCCAAATCCTCCAACGTGTGAAAATCGCTAAACTCCCACCGTCGAATCGCGAACTGTAGCCGCGGTAATAAGTTCCGGTGGGCTAATGTGAGCTGCTCCGGGAGGGACCACGGAGGGCTCATTCGCGTGAACAAAGACCGTAAGCAGGTTAAATATTCGACCGCCGGCTCGTGTTCTCCCTGCGTTCGTCGCTGTATCTCTTCCCGAAGGGTCGTTAAATAGTCCGGGTCGCCAAATCGACTTCGCCACGCGTGCTCGAAATCCCGCCAATCCCGCCAATTTTCGCTTTCCAATCTTACCCAATATAGCGCGGTACCCGAAAGGAATAGGGGCAAGCACTTAAATAGTTCGGCGTCATCTACGTGAATAATGGAGCGGGCCTCCTTAATCCGTAACAAAAATGCTTCCGCGTCGCTACCGCGTTGTCCGGAGAAGTGGAGGTTCCACTTTCTCATTATATTATAAGCCTCGGCCGCGGATCCGTGCGTATTTCCCATATCGTGGCGCGGCGGGTACTCTATTCGCGGCGGGGGTGCCCGCTGATAAGTTTCCCCCCATGTTTTGTGGGGGTCAGGCGGAAAATTGTACGCCCCCAGACTCACGAAGGGGTCCTCCCTTCCCGTCGCCTTGTCCCTCGGGGTCGCCCCCTGGTCCCCCTGAGGACTAGCGGATTGTATTTCGATGGCCGGCGGGGGTGGGGGTGGAGTCGGTTGGTCGTTCATTTTTTTCCGAATCGACTTTTCCTCAAATCTAGCTAAACGCGCGCGTAAAGTTGGCAAAATTCCGGCCGTGTCCAACCCCCGATCTTCTAAATGTCGCACCGCTTGTTCTTTCGTTAGGCGGTTGATCCACCGAAGAGGCGATTCCAGCAAGTCGTCCTCCCGCATAGGAGTCCTATTCGCCTCCCCTTATGACGTCCACCGAACGCGAAACCGAAGACACCAGCAAGGCCTTTTTCCTTTTCCCAATACGCGGAATCACCAAGTACGTTATTATTCTCCAATCTTATTATTTGGACGAAGAGGTATGCCAGTCGCAATATTATCAAACGGTATTTACTTTCGCGAAACTTAACCGAAATCGAATCAACACAGTCCCCGAAATCGTAAACAGGCAGGAATTCGACTGAAAAACTCAAGTTCCCGAATACCGGCCGTGTGCGAACCAAAACAAAGTCGAGCGAAGCGGCCTTCACTCGGCACTACACACCGCATTCATGGCACCAAAATTCCAGGGCCACGAAATAATAATTCGAAAATCCGATCGAACATATAACTAACACAAGAGAATCACATAAATCATAGGGAAACACATAAATATAATGATTGCACAAAACAAGTTCACTTGCGCACGCTCTCTCTCCCGATTTTCGTTAATTGGTAATTTTCGGGCGAGAGGCCCCACGTTGGGCGCCAAAATTTACGACGACGACGACGATGTCCTCACGGTCTCGCCGGCCGTGGAGGAGCGCGCCGTCGCTTTCTTCACTATAATCTCTATCAATATTCGCGATACTGCTCTCCGAAACCCCGATGGTAGCTCGACTGAGTATTTTAGAGATGTTATGTTGGGCGCCAGGTGCGATTCCTCGCACCACGATTCACGAGATCGCAGTATTTCTCAGGCGTGGGCTTCTTTGATCAACCGCGGATGGAATAGGAGAGGGAGCGTAGCGCAATCATCACACTCAAATACATAAAACATTAATTTATATTTCGGTTAAGGCAGATAACAAGTGGACGATAGCGAGTTCCACGGCGAACAAGCAGAATTCGAGCACACGCCACGTGTCACCCCACGAGCGCGATACTCATTCCGTCGCTGAGCTGCACGGCAATCCCGATTGAATTCGCACCAGAGTATTCCCCGACATAAGTTGCAGCGAATTCCACCCGGACGGTCAAACGCGAGATGCTAACAAATAACCAACGCAATCTCCTTAAACAATTACGCAATTTCCCTACGGTCTACCGCGACAACGCCGGGGATCTTCTCTCCCCTCGAAACGCACGAATGGCCCCACCCGTTAACTCGACACAACCGTGGGCCATTAATCCCGATGAAACGCACGTATAGCTACTTACAAATGGCATGAACTTAACCGGCAACGATAACTACGAGGCTCTCTCACGCGCGAGAGCCACTTCTCAAAACTACGGCACGGTTAAGCCAACGGCGTTCATGAAATTCCACGCGACGAAATCACCCGCAACGAAATTACGCGAACGAAATTACTCACAACGAAATCATACGCAACGAAGTACACGGAACGATATCACAACGAAATTACATGTACGCTGACTGTCGGCGGCCGTACGTTTTCATCCCCGAGGCGGCCACTCGCGATCACTTCGTCGCACGGGCCCTCCCGCGGTATGGCGCTCGATATTCTTTAATTACAGCCGATTTCATACTTTACCGCGGCACAACGCGACTCCCGGGAGGGCCTAGGTATTCTCGCGATCTTACTTCGAGGAAGGCTGAGCAGTGGTCTTACAAATTCGTCTCGTTCCGGCGGCTCGTCACTCGCTCTTAGGGCTGGATGTTACCGGGATGGCGGCTCGCTCGACAGTGGCGTTTCCTTGATCCGGCGGGACCACGCAGGGCCCGCGCGCGCCCGCGCGCGCCGGTTTCCCTAGCCTGATCGGTGCTGCGCCCTGGCCTGCCAGCGATCCCTCTAGGCGATCGTCGCGCCCTTCGCGAGCGCCCCTCGTCACTGCGCCCATCCGCCGGCGGTAGTTTTGAAGTCCGCCTATTTGAGACCGGCTGTCCAGGCCGCGTCTCATCGTCCGGTTCCTCGACGGCCAGGCTGGACGGGCCATGGCTCGTCGACCGGGAGCGGTACTCAGCGGTGGTGGCCCCGTTCCTTAACGGGGACCTTCGTCGGGGCGTCCCCCGTATCCGGGCTGCAGTGCGCTCGTGCCATCCGTGACGCCTTGACAGGTCATCTGATCTGCCGGCTGTGGGCCCCAGCGTGACCCGCCCGCCGATCGTACGCCCTCGGAAGCTCCTGGTTGTCCAGCCGTAAGTCCCTCGACGCGGCATAAGCCGTTACACTCGTCGTGACCCTGGCCATCTGCTCCGCACTCCCTCGACCTGTAACGCTCGCAAAAGGTCTTAATCCTAACCTAAAGGCTCGCTCTCCGACCGCCTCGGGCGGAGGCACCATCCCTGACGCCTCCCTCGGCCGAGCTCCCATCTGGGGTAAGGGACGCGACTTCTGTCACGTCACAACGTAGACACCGAAAACTATGGAGCGCACTATGTGGACCTCGTCATCGGCAACCTGGGACACCTAGACATCGAATTCAACGTACGATTACACCTGGACACCGAAAACTACGAAGCGCACTGTGTGGACCTCGTCATCGGCAACCTGAGACACGTGGACATCGAATTCAAGATATTAATACACGTAGACACCAAAAACTACGGAGCGCACTGTGTGGACCTCGTCATCGGCAACCTAGGACACGTAGACATCGCATTCAACGTATTATTACACCTGGACACCGAAAACTACGAAGCGCACTGTAGTCCAGTCACTATGTACATTTAAAAAAGACATAATTCTGACCCACGATTTTTCTTTTGGGGGGTGTTGGGGGGATCAAAAAAAGCTTAATCTCAAGTTTTCGACCTTTGTTTCCCGCTTGCTTTTTTTACGGGAGTAAAAAATGTGAAAAATGGTTTTTCCGCGATAATTCAGTTTCTAATAAAGTTACAAGGTCGAATCGGAGCTTATTTTAAAGTTTTTTTTACGCTCTACAAATTATGTCGTATGACATTTTTACGTATGATCGATTGTTTTCGAGACATGGAACGAGAAAGGGAAATAAAAAAGTATGAGAGATATTTAGTTTTTTCTCTTTACTCATTATTGTCGTCCGAAATTGCAAAAATGCTTCAAATGAAACTTGTAGAGCGTAAAAAAACCTACAATTTTTATTTGTTATTCATTTCATTTCGTTGAAAATTACGCCTTGTAGAGCACCTCAAAGTGGAGAGTCGTCGCCATCGCGTCAGCGATAAAGTATTTCTTTCTTATAAACTTACTTCACAAATATTTTAGATATAAAACTGCACGCTTTCATGTATTCTTCAATGAAACGGTAAGTGTAATTAAGAAAACTTGACGGTTTCAAAATAGCTACAATAATTTCAGGCTTTGCAAGATTTATTTGCAACTTTAAGGCGTAGTGCGGTATGGAATTTTCAACGAAATTAAAGTAATAAATAAGAACATTTTACGATTTTTATTGCTGTGCAAGTTTTATTTGAAGCGTTTATACAGATTCGTGTGCGAAAAACGATAAAATAGAAAAAAACGAACAAAAATGCTCAATTTTTCCTTTTCTCTTTCGATATCTCGAAAACTATCGATCGTACGCCAAAATATCACTGAACGTAACTTGTAGAGCGGGAAAAATCCTATAAAAAACACCTATTATGTTACTTATTTGCGTCAATGAAGTCGGAAATCTTAGCGAAAGCGTTCGGTGCCGCGTATCGACGTAACCAACGCGCCGCTAACGCGATGACGACGACTCTCCACTTTGAGGCGCTCTACAAGGCGTAATTTTCAACGAAATAAAATAAATAACAAATAAAAATTGTAGGTTTTTTTACGCTCTACAAGTTTTATTTGAAGCATTTTTGCAAGTTCGGACGACAATAATGAGTAAAAAGAAAAAACTAAATATATCTCTCTCATACTTTTTTATTTCCCTTTCTCGTTCGATGTCTCGAAAACAATCGATCATACGTAAAAATGTCATACGACATAATTTGTAGAGCGTAAAAAAAGCTTTAAAATGAGCTCCGATTCGACCTTGTAACTTTATTAGAAACCGAGTTATCGCGGAAAAACCATTTTTTCACATTTTTTACTCCCGTAAAAAAAGCAAGCGGGAAACAGAGGTCGAAAACTTGAGATTAAGCTTTTCTTGAGCCCCCCAACACCCCCCAAAAGAAAAATCCTGGGTCAGAATTATGTCTTTTATAATCCGTTTTTTTGTACATAGTGACTGGACTACTGTGTGGACCTCGTCATCGGCAACCTGGGACACGTGGACATCGAATTCAAGGTATTAATACACGTAGACACCGAAAACTATGGAGCGCACTATGTGGACCTCGTCATCGGCAACCTGGGACACGTAGACATCGCATTCAACATATTATTACACCTGGACACCGAAAACTACGAAGCGCACTGTGTGGACCTCGTCATCGGCAACCTGGGACACGTGGACATCGAATTCAACGTATTATTACACCTGGACACCGAAAACTATGAAGCGCACTGTGTGGACCTCGTCATCGGCAACCTGGGACACGTGGACATCGAATTCAAGGTATTAATACACGTAGACACCGAAAACTACGGAGCGCACTATGTGGACCTCGTCATCGGCAACCTGGGACACCTAGACATCGAATTCAACGTACGATTACACCTGGACACCGAAAACTACGAAGCGCACTGTGTGGACCTCGTCATCGGCAACCTGAGACACGTGGACATCGAATTCAAGATATTAATACACGTAGACACCAAAAACTACGGAGCGCACTGTGTGGACCTCGTCATCGGCAACCTGGGACACGTAGACATCGCATTCAACGTATTATTACACCTGGACACCGAAAACTACGAAGCGCACTGTGTGGACCTCGTCATCGGCAACCTGGGACACGTGGACATCGAATTCAAGGTATTAATACACGTAGACACCGAAAACTACGGAGCGCACTATGTGGACCTCGTCATCGGCAACCTGGGACACGTAGACATCGCATTCAACATATTATTACACCTGGACACCGAAAACTACGAAGCGCACTGTGTGGACCTCGTCATCGGCAACCTGGGACACGTGGACATCGAATTCAACGTATTATTACACCTGGACACCGAAATCTATGAAGCGCATTATCTGGTTATATATATACCTAATTTTTACTTAAATAGAAATCTTCCTCCTGACCGATAAGTTTATCGACCTAATTTTGAAATACGCGCGCGATATCGAAACTGGCGATACCTGCGCCGCCAGCGTCGAAAAAGTGAAAGTGACGTTTCTCTGATGACGTCATAATAGATCGCAGCGTTAGGAGACGGAGACGTATCTTAAAAATAAATTTTCACATTTGGACTTTGCGTCGCAATATCTCCGCTCGTAGGGCACGTAGCGGAATATTATGAGAGAAACCCCCCCCTAATTGGACCCCAAGCTATCGATCAAGCCTACTTAGAACTTGATCCGTTCACTCGTTATCGAGATCTCAACATCTCGGGTACTCGCAACTCGTCGCGTCGCGTAAAAGAGTCACGGTCGGTCTCGCTCCGCGTGTACTTGGCGCGAGACACTACCGTGTCTCTTGATAATCAAAGTCTGTCCAGAAGAGTGTAAGATAAAAATGTTTGCCGATGATACTTTAATATATGTAGAGGGAGAAAGTAGCGCAGAACTAGAAAGGAAAATGAATTCGATGTTTGTTATAGTAGAGAGAGAGAGAAAAGTGGATGAATATAAATAAGCTAAAAATGAATGCAGGGAAAACGAAATATATGATAATTAGAAGTGTAAGAAAAGAGCTAAGAGGTAATATTATGTTGACATGCTTAGATGGAACTGAGATAGAGCGTGTCGAAATGATGAAATACCTAGGTATAATGATTGACGATAGGCTTAGATTTAGAGATCACTGTGATTATATGCTAAAGAAAATAGGAAAAAAAACGAATTTTCTTAATAGAATAGGTAGTTATATATCGGCTTATACCAGATGCACGATATATAAGACAATCATAGCTCCTCATTTTGAGTATTGTGCAACGTTACTAATTGACATGAGTGAAACGGAGCTAACCAGGCTGCAAAAAGCGCAAAATCGAGCTATGAGAGTCATACTGCAATGCAATAGATATACCAAAGTGGAGCATATGCTGCAAGCGCTGCAGTTTATGTCCATAAGACAGAGGCTATATTATAATGTGTGTACATTTATCTTTAAAGCGGTGAACAACATGTTACCGGAACAATTAAAAGACCGTCTAGAATTAGTGGGAAAGAACACTGATAGGCAAACCAGACAAACCGGCGATATAGCAATAGTGTTTCGTAGGACGAGAAATGCGCAAAAAAGTATTTTCTATGAAGGAGTAAAAATGTATAACGCACTGCCAGCCGAAATTAAAAGATGCGAAGAACTAAAAATGTTCAAACGTGTGCTAAAAGAGTACGTTCTGTTATATGTATAAATATGTAGTATGTAAAAATAGCTGAGAAAGCTAATAAAGGTCATTCATTCATTCATTCATTCTCTCTCTCTTTCTTTCTCACTCTTTCTCTTTCTCTCTCTTTTCTCTCTCCCTCTCCCTCTTTCCCTCTCTCATTGCAGTCCCTCTCTCTCTTAGTACACTGGGTAGCGTACACTTAGTATGGTAAAATCAGGATTTTTTGGAATTTTAGGGTATATTTGAAGAAAGAAAAACGGTAATGTTATTTAGGACAAAAAACTCTGTTTATTATTTCGTTGATAAAATGTTGAAAAATGTAAACGAAAATACATATATAAATGAAATATATGTTATTTTTTTCATTGTTACTGTCGAAAGTAAATAATATTACATATAAAACCGTAATGCAATTGAACATACATATTCATACACACGCACACGCATACGCAATCGCACGAGCACGATACACATACGCACATAAATATATTATTTTTATTATTTTTTTTGTGGGCCCCAGGCCCCGTCCACGATGACGATATCACGGACATGGGACTTCTCCAGGATCATGCTCCTATTACTTTGTACTAGAACAATAAGAATAATTCTGCATAAATTTTTATTTTGTGCCTTTATATCATATGTATTTTTCAAGCAAAGTGCATTTGCAAAATTTATGCAATGGAAGATGTACACACACGCACGCACGCACGCACGCACGCACGCACGCACGCACGCACGCACGCACGCACGCACGCACGCACGCACGCACGCACGCACGCACGCACGCACGCACGCACGCACGCACGCACGCACGCACGCACGCACGCACGCACGCACGCACGCACGCACGCACGCACGCACGCACGCACGCACGCACGCACGCACGCACGCACGCACGCACACACTACGTTTACGCGAGCGTTACTTCTGTAGTAACTTACGATATATTACTCGTTTACGCGGAGTAAATTATCGTAAGTTACTACAAAATCCCGTTTACGCGAAGGAATTATCGTAAATTACTACAGTAGAAGTAACGCTCGCGTAAACGTAGTAACAGACTCACACACACCATGTGTTTATATGGGGCGTTCCACGCCAAATCGGACACCATTTGGGTTTTGCATCTTCGATTTTTTTGAAAATTTTTTATGTTATAGTATTGGTTGAAAGAGGCCTCCATGATTTTTTCAAATTTTTTTGTCGAACCGTTTTCAAAATATCGATTTTTGAAAAATTACGTTACTTTTTTTTTAAACGCCCATAACTTTACGAAACATGGGCCAAGTGAAACGTTTTTTTTTTTCAAAAAATTTTTTTTTAATTTTTTTTAACTGTATTTCTATAAGATTTTGAAATTTTTGACACAAATTTTTGATTTACAAAAAACACGTACTGATCGATTTTCTCCAAAATTTTTTGTAAAAAACTATCATCGATTTCACAACTTTTAAGCCTAAATTTATAATGAGATAATAACGGGATCTATTTTTTTTCGATTTTTTAATTTCCATCTTTTATTTATCCGTGCTGAAAAATATCTGAAAAGAAAAAATAATTTACACAGGAACTACTATTAATAATTATCTAAGACATAGTGATTACTTACTAAATAGTTTACAAATTGATTTCAGAAAAAAATACAGTGAAATTAAAGCGTTTATTATTTATGCTTAATAAATTTTTTTTTATTAAGTAGCGTTAATTTTTTTACACGTTTAAATATTTTAAAAATTCGAGATTCAACAGATGATGAAAATTGTTTAAATCTCAAAGTGCCTTCTCCGTCTAGAATTACACAATGATATTTCTGCGTTCCTGTTATTGTCTTAGCTCTAATATATCGCTTGTCTAATGATTCTTTGCTCTGAATATAATCTTTGTTAGAGAAGAATTGCGCATAGATATTTGGCAAAGAATTTAATTTTATCGCCCAGTTATATAGTTCTTGAGGAGTTGAGATTTGTTCGTCATATGGAAGTTGAAGACTTGCTCGTGCCGCTATTTTCTTAACAATTCCTTCTACTCCATCACAAGGACCTTTGCCATGAGCTGTTGCAAAATAATGCCATTCAGCCAAAGTCTTCTTCATGAAAATTAAGATTTACAAAATTTTTATAATTTTTAAATTGTTGAGGTGCTCCGTCGGAAAATTTGCCAAATATCTATGCGCAATTTTTCTCTAACAAAGATTATATTCAGGGCAAAGAATCATTAGACAAGCGATATATTAGAGCTAAGACAATAACAGGAACGCAGAAATATTATTGTGTAATTCCAGACGGAGAAGGCACTTTGAGATTTAAACAATTTTCATCATCTGTTGAATCTCGAATTTTTAAAATATTTAAACGTGTAAAAAAATAAACGCTACTTAATAAAAAAATTATCAAGCATAAATAATAAACGCTTTAATTTCACTGTATTTTTTTCTGAAATCAATTTGTAAACTATTTAGTAAGTAATCACTATGTCTTAGATAATTATTAATAGTAGTTCTTGTGTAAGTTATTTTTTCTTTTCAGATATTTTTCAGCACGGATAAATAAAAGATGGAAATTTAAAAATTGAAAAAAGAAATAGATCCGGTTATTATTATATCTCATCAATTTAGGCTTAAAAGTTGTGAAATCAATCGATGAGTAATTTACAAAAAATTTTGGAGAAAATCGATCAATATATGTTTTTTGTAAATCAAAAATTTTTGTCAAAAAGAACCCCGCACAAAAACCTATGGAAATGGGTTCTCGGCGAATTTGTCTGAAACTTTGGGAAAATGTTGTTTATGTCATCTTGATCCAAAGTTGTCATGGCAACAACTTTCTTTAAAACAGAATTTTTGCTCCAGGAGACCTCAAAGATGGATATTTTATCACGCGATCACAGATGATTTTACCCATTCAGCTTTTAGAATAATGATTGTGTGTGTGTATTGCATAACCCATAAAACCTGAGAACAAAATCGGTCCTTTTCAGGGCCATAATAATTTGCAAAATCCGATCGCGCAACCTTCTTGCGGTGCACATTGGATAACGCTAATCCCGACGGTTCATACTGTTATTACTGTTATTCATCAATACATTAGGTTATTAGGTTTTATGAGTTATGCAATACAAACACAAACACACACAATCATTATTCTGAAAGCTGAATGGGTAAAATCATCTGTGATCGCGTGATAAAATATCCATCTTTGAGGTCTTCTGGAGCTAAAATACTGCTTTAAAGAGAGTTGTTGCCATGAGAACTTTTGATCAGGATGACGTGATCATTTTCCCAAAGTTTCAGACAAATTCGCCGAAAACCCATTTCCATAGGTTTTTGTGCGGGGTCCTTTGAAAATCTTATATAGAAACACAGTTTGAAAAATTTTTTGATATTTTTTGTCAAGTGTTTGAAAAAAAACATTTGAAAAAAACGTCCCTTTTTTTACCCCATTTTTCGTAAAATTATGGGCGTTTAAAAAAAAAAAAGTAGCGTAATTTTTCAAAAATCGATATTTTGAAAACGGTTCGACAAAAAAATTTGAAAAAAATCATGGAGGCCTTTTTCAACTAATACTATAACATAAACAATTTTCAAAAAAATCGGAGATGCAAAACCCAAATGGTGTCCGATTTGGCGCGGTACGCCCTATATATATCTTCCATCGCGTAAATTCTACAAATGAACTTTGCTTGAAAAATACATGTGATATAAAAGGCACAAAAGAAATTTATGCAAAATTATTCTTAGTACAAAGTAATCGGAGCACGATCCTGGAGACATCCAGGAGCCTCGTCATCGTGGACGATGACGTCCACGATGACGAGGCTCCGGGCCCAGAGAATAATCGTATTATACAAACGATAGACCCCCGATATTGTCGTACAAAATGTATGTGTACCTATCCCTATAGCTTCTTCTCCTCCCTATATTATAATGAAAGAAACGTATCCGACTGAAAAAGGCCCGTTTAGCGAGATAGGAAGCCGATGCCAGTCTCACGCGAAAAGCGAACGTCGAATTTATAACACAATGGCTGTGTTCGGGAAGCGCGCTATTAGCGCTATTGCATCATTCTATCTTTATCGCTCATTAAGTGTAAAACAAGGATAAAATAAGCAAATAGCACTAATAGCGTCTTCCGAATTCGCGTCTATCGAATTTCTATCAAAAAACGAGACAGGTCATTTTTTTGTTTTCTAAGAGAATTCAATCATTCTCTTTAACCGAATTTCACTAATATCTAAACGTCAGAAACGCACGTGGTCCGAGTTAGCACAGGTCCGACAGATTTCTTTCTATAGACGGCATAGTTGCCAAAATATATTTCATGAAAAGAAAATTAATCTACAAAAATCAAATAATATTATGAGCACGCGACAAAGTTTTTTCCCTCCGGATGAAATTCCAACGTGCGCTTCTAAGGTCAACGCGCATCCTTTGCTAAACAAATGAATTCATACACGTTTTGCAGCCAGATTTTTATTGACGTGATACAGACAGGTGTACATCTGAACCTCAATTAGCGCAAGTTTAATCGTAAATCAGTTATGCGAAAGATCTTAGATCTTATATTTGTCAATAAAGTTATAAAATCCGCAAATAATGCGAAAATTTGCGCATAGTCCCTCGTGATCGAATATAAATATATCGCGTCGCTTCGCTAATGATCGGATGAACATTTTCTCAAAAACGCAACAAAATATTTGCTCCACGAAATAAACTCGCACAAATCGCATCTGACAAAACTGAAATTTAACAATTATATGTAAAATCATAAAGCTATAAATTAGTTTTTGTTTTTAACAAGAGAAGTTGAGACACGTAGCGATAAAATTGAATGAATTTTCAACACGATAAAGATAAGTTTAATAATTTTCTTCTACGGTTTTCGTTTCTTTTTTAAAAAATAAAGATGTTAAAAAAAATCAAAATAAAGTAATATGTAACAAAAGTTTCTCTTGGTGTAAATTTTTAAAAGGAGGAAGCAAGTTTGAAAGAATAATATGATGAATCAACATTCTCTGAATACATATAGAAACCATTCAAATTTTTCCCGACGCGTTGTGGAAAATATGACGGCTCCGTATAATCGTTAATTACCGCGAGACATATGCTGACGAACCGTCGTAAGCAAATTCCTCGAAACGTTCGCTACAAGAGAAAACGAAAACAATTTTGGGACAAGAACGGAAGCGTTCGTTTGATCGTCATCGTCTTCGTTTCTAAGCCGAAAAGATGTACGTACTCCACTAATTGTATGATAAATCATAATTATTCTTGATATCAGCATTCGCGGCATCCTAAAGTCCCGATGGATAAAAACTAAATACTTAGTAGCATCCGAGTTTGATTTAGTCGGGCAACGTGAACACAGTTACACGTTTGCCCGTCTCTGTGAAAAAAAAAATGCGACGATCACCTTTTTTCTTTCTTTTCAAGTACTCTGTATACTTGTAAACTATAAATGTATAAAAACGATTAGGTACTCGCCGCGATGGAAAGAAAGTAACACAATACAATTTCTTTATGATTCTCGAAATCAAATCTGTTTGGATTTCTAAGCACAAGGAAAAACATCTCTTTTGCTTATGTATATTATTCGACAAAGCAATGATACTCTTCATGGAGTGCAGTAACGGCTGTTGCATACTAACAATGGAAACGAAGACGAGGGCGAAAACGGATAAAAGATTGAAAAGCGCACTCGGAAGGGAAATGAAAGCACCGCGAGCTTCCTCTTCTCGACGGTCCTTCGACTTTATTCGCGATACTTTACGCAAATATCCAGTATTCTGTATACAATCATAATTAGCTAATCATCCGTCGACGAAAAATATCGCTCGCGTTAAAACAGCCGCTTCGGCGTAAACTGCACACGTTATGCAGTTATAGATAATTAACAAACTGAATAAAAATCTTAATTATTAATATCATTATGTTATAATAATTAAGATTTTTATTCAGTTTGTTATCTATACTGTTTATCAGCTGCGTTACCCTCTACTCTGATGCTAAGACTGAGTATATATTTTTCTATATAAAGACAGAATAAAATTAGTTATATAAATCAATACTATATAAATTTAATATTTATTGCATTTGTTATAGAAGTTATTGTTTTACCCCATCAAGAATGGATCGATAAATCCTTTGAAATAGTTTTACATCATTCATTTACATTACAAGAAAAAAATTATTTGAGGTGCAAGAGATGCAGTAAATTGCCAAGTCTAATAAGTACCCGCGTCAATATATATTATGTATACTAATTCACATTCTCAATTGTGCTACTGTTATTATTTGTCATCAGACAATTATAAACATACACATAATAATTAGATAGATATTATATATATATACGCACATGTGTGCATAAGAATATATGTAATTTATAAAAAGCGGGTGCTTATCAGCCTTGATACGTTACTGCCTTCTGCTACGCGGACTGCCAGAAAGCATTTTCAGGTTCAGGCCGTATTGCTAAAGAATCCAAGACGCGGCAACGCCGCGCGGCGTTGCCGCGTCTATAGCATATGTCTCTCTACCGTGCGTCCGTGTGAGCAATTCAGTGGTGTGTGTATGTACGTGTACGGACATACACCACTTCATAGAACCTGAAATTAGTTGGTAACACTGAAACAGGAGTTTCGCGTTGTCACCACGCGAGGTCTCCAATATCAGTTCGGCCTTTGCTTTTAGTTGACAGAGTTGACATTACCGACGTCGAGGAAGTTCGGCCTTAGCTTTAGCATCCCCTTAACACTCTAATTTTCGACACTTTTATAAAATATACGACGAAAATGTGTAGTAGAAAACGCACTGTCGTTTTAATATGTACACAATGTTATGTTCACAATAACATAACAACATAACCTAACTGTATTGACCGCCACTTCAAAATGACATATGGCCCCAGCAGACTAGTGCGATAGTGTCGCGCGATATCCAATGAGCGTGCAGCAATGAACAGAAAAACTGTACGTTCTGCCGAAGCTCAATAGAGGTAACTGGACGTCATTATAAAATTCCCCATGCGGATGCATATCATTGGTTGTCAATTTCCTTTGTAACTCAGTCGATAGCCAATAAAAGGACATATAAATGTAATATATCGTTTTTTTGCTTTTTGTTTAACACAACGATTAGTGATTATTATACGCTATAAACCTTGCTTGGTTAATAAGAAACTTATATACGGAAGCACATATCAAAGTATGTTGTAGTTATCGAGAACTAAGGTAACAAAAATTCGGCCTCCGTGAAACGCATACTCCCTCGTCTTCGCCAACCGAAGGTTGGCAGCAGTCGGGAGAAAAAAAATGGGTTTACTTCAATAAAAGTGCGGGGCTAGTATAATTTTGTTTTTATTTTTTTTCTTAATTGCTATCGAAGTTATCAATCTCTTCGTTTGCGGCACAAGTCAGCACAAATTCAGCACAATACGGCACAATAAAAAAAACTGAAAATTTGAAAAGTGCGGGGTTATCAAAAAATTTTTTTTTTTTTTTTTAATTTTCTTGAATACGCTTTGAGTTACGGAGTTGCGGTTTGCGGCACAATACAGCAAAAACGTAGCACAATACGGCACCATAAAAAAAAAACTAAAGATTCAAAAAGTGCGGGGCTAACTTTACATACATAGATTACCCTTCGACTACCCCCCGACCAAATGACCACGAGAAAAGGTAGGAACCGTATAAAAATTGGTCAATCCTGGTGGAGCTCCGCATCTTTCCAGCATCTGTGGATATGCTCAACCATTTCTCGGCTGAGGCTACTTTTAATAATTTCGTTGATGCTAATCGGACGCTGGACATTATTGACAGGCTCGGTAAGCCGGTTAAAATCAAAACTCATCTGGAACAGCAATCTATAATCTGCAAAGGTGTTATCACGGATTAGCCATCGTCGATTACCGACCTGTGGTCGGTAATTCAGGACAAATCTAATATCTTGAAGCTCGAACGTATGTACCGACGAAAATGGGACCCGTCTACCAAGAGGTCGTCTTTAATACCAACAGACAATAATAATATATATATTGAGGGTAAGACCATATGTTCCTCAAGCTAAACAATGTTACAATTGCTTTAGATTCGGTCATACAAAAGCTACTTGCAAAAGTGACACTCGATGTATTATATGCGGGGATAAATCCCACGGTCAATGTGATAGGACCGTGAATTGCTATAACTGTGGAGGGCCTTACAGATCTACTTTTAGAAACTGTCCGGCTTACGAGAAAAATAAAAACATAAATGTTGTTATGGCTTACAAAAATATTTTCTACCATAGCGCACAACGAATTGTTGAGGGCGACAACGCAGCTCCTCCCAGATCATACGATAGATATTTGAGTCCGGAAGACTGGCCATCCCTGCCAGTACCTCACAGGGATAAATCTCCTGGTAATGCGGATAACCGGGAAAATGCAGGACGTCGGGAACTGGTGCCCGTAAGGTTGTGACCGTACGGAGGGGATTATTGCTCCCCTTTTGTATGTACAAAGGTGTCACCGACACGGTCGCCACTCGAATTTTTACCCACTAAACCGAGAAAAGATCTACGATTGTATAAATATGTGATTGTCCCACCTTTTTGATGACCCCGCTGATTTCTCTTTTCACCCCCTTTTCTGTTTCAGGTCTCCTTGTTGCCGTCGGATCTAGGATCGCTGCTGGACTCAGCACCTCGGACCTCGTGTGGACTGCAGCTGTACACCGCTGACTTTGCCCTGGACCTTCGCTGGAACGCTTCTTGGATCTCCCAAAATTAGAAAAGTCACTTTTGATTTTGAAAATAAATGTCTGTTCTGCAGGTTACACGCTTCCGAGGCTTACGAGAAGAAACAAAATAAAATAAAACGACGAATTATTTCATACGTTACAAAGCCTTCTTTTAAGGACACTGTTATAAATATCTTATCGAAAAGACATGATGATATATCAAAGCAAGTTTGTAAACGAATTACAAGTATCATTGACCTAGTAGCTGTTTGTGCTAGATATTATAGGGACTGTTATGCATCAACAATAAGAAAAGAAAAGGATAACGAAAGCTCTAAAAGTCGTCCGCTGGATGAAAACGTTATAAAGGCAATGGATATAATTTATTCGTACATAGAAAATCACGACGATTGTCAATTCACTTTACAAGAATTTAAAAGACTATTGGATGACTACACACCGGATAATAAAACTATAAAATCTAAATTGTTCGAACGTTACGGAAGAAATATTATATGGTGTACTAAACTTAGTTCTTCAACTATTATTTGCTTCCGAGGTATTGAACATGAAGTTTTAACAAAGGCATGGTACGAATCAAGATTGCAGAATGAAGAAGAGGAACGATTGCGAATATTAAAAACTGCAGCATCCATCATTCGACAAGATATCCGTCGCAAGTTTGTCAGAATGACTATTATTCTCCCAGTGATAATATGTTTGAACATGTTAACGATTCCATCCCTGCTTCTCTCGACTTCTTCACAAAAGAACTTATTTTAAAAGATAAAAAAGGAAAGCTTGATAACGTAGAGAAAAAGTGTACTGCCATAAATCATGCTATTATGTGTGCAATTCGTCCAAGATCTTTTATTTCACCTTTGTAGATTGGATTGGCAGTAATGTTGCATAGAAAATTCGCTTCTAAACGTATTTTAGATATTTTATCTCATTTGGGTTTATGCTCTTCGTATAAAGAGGCTTCTTTATATCATCCGCGCCCATCAATAGAATCTGGAGCCTTTGTACAATATGTATTCGACAATGCAGATTTTAACATAAATACTATTGACGGCCTAAATACTTTTCATAATATGGGAGAAATTAAAATTGTTACCCCGTTATCTGCTATCAAAAGACAAAAACCGATTTATCGATGGAAAGTAATGCCAACAGCACAGGAGATTAGCTTGATTGATAAAATTACGTTTGAATTATATGAAAATACTAATGGAGCAGGATTAAAAAACTTACAGGTGAAGAATATTGATATCCCTCACTTTGATAAGTCATTCATTTCAAATGCAGATCTGTTATGGATTTACGCAAAATGGAAAACAATTCCTCAGATCCCTGGATGGAATGGATTCATGGCAGAACTCACAAAGAATATGTCTTATGAACGGTCTCAGATCATTTGCTTACCGTTTGTCAATGCATCGCCAAGCGACTATAGTACTATTTACACTGTTTTAAAATATTCTGCACGTGATGCGAATACATTGGGCTTGCAATATTGCTTTGTAACTTTTGACCAACCTCTGTATTTAAAAGCTGTAGATATTGTTGCATCATGTAGTGACAAAGATTTATCAAATGTAGTTGTTCGATTAGGCGGATTTCATTTACTAATGTCTTACCTTGGATGCATTGGATATATCATGGCATGCAGAAAGCGTCATAAAAGAAGTGTTAAGCGTCATTTATGCGCCAGTATCAGTTGACAAAATACTTACAGGACATGCATATTCTCGAGCTGTTAGAGAACATACGCTAGTATACTTGGTACTCTATAAAATAATTTTATCAGAAATAAGTATATCTTCTGAAAAGCATGAAGTACTACAAAATCTCATCGATTTATTTGTCCCCGATCCTCCAAATTTAGAAAACATTGATAATGCTTCTGTTTTAAAAAATGTAAATAAAAAATTTCAAGAAAAAATGTTTGAAATTAAAAACAGAGGCAACACGGCAAAGTTATGGATCCAATACGTTCGCATGGTGTCAATTGCAAAAAAATTTATGCGGGCGGAAAAGATGGGCGATTGGAATCTGCATATATCATGCATTAAACAAATGCTACCATATTTCCACGCTTTAGGTCATTTTAATTATGCAAAATCAGCCCATATATATTTCCAAGAAATGCAAAAAATTAATAACTCCATGAATGATGAGGAATTTCGTAAATTCACAAATGGATTTTTTACGATAAGTCGTACTGATAAGTTCTGGTCAGGTATTTATAGCGACATGACAATCAAGCAAACACTCATGAGATCAATGAAAGTTGAAGGAGGCTTAGTTGAGCGTGGAATAACTGACAGCACGGTAAATAAGTGGATCCTAGGAATGCCCTCTGCTTACAATATATGTGAAGAAGTTGAAAAATTTTGCGGAATTTTGTTTTCGACTACGGAGCAACATATAGATGCCAGAGATTCTCGAATTACTCGAGATAATATGGATGCACATAAAATAATGGAATGGTTCAACTCTCATAATTCTTTTCCACACTTAAAAACATTAATGTCCATAACAACGGGAGTAACTGCTAGCGATAAAATAAATTGTCATAATGCATTTAACATAGGCATTGCTTCTTTTCAAAAAATAATTGGAAAAAATTTTCACGAAATTAAATTCAAGCGAAATGACAAAATTTTTCTACTCCAAATAATCAACAACATTATTAAAGTACAAGAAGAAATAGTGCCAATTGATCCACTGCTGCTATTTCAACAAATTTACGTCACCAAGAAAACAAACGAAGAACTGCGGGAATATCTACACTTTGAACTTGCTCCGTATCCCCTGTCATTATTTGATGATTGTGGTATGCAAAAAACAAAAAAATCGTCTCTTTTCGATGTATTTGAAGTTGTCGATATAGAAATAGATTTAGAAAATTTTGTATACGTCATTGATGGAGGGATGTTATTACACCGCGTTGTATGGCACCAAAAAACGACTCATTTACATACATTTGCGAAAAGTACATTACGTATGTTCATAAGCATTTCGGTAAAGATGTAATTATTATTTTTGATGGCTATAATAATAACGTGTTTAGCACAAAGGCAGCCGAACACCTCCGTCGATCGTCAAGATATTCAACAACAGAAGTTATTTTTGATAAAACGATGAATGTTACGACAACGCAAGAAAAATTCCTTTTTAATGAACGTAATAAAGTCAGACTGATTTCTCTTTTAGTTAACAAATTTGAAGAAGTCAACATTATAGTCAAACGGCTAGAGATGACGCTGACAGATTAATAGTACAAACAACCCTTGAACAATCCTGTAAAAAGGCTATTATCGTGGCAGATGACATTGATGTGCTAGTAATCTTGACAGCATTAGCACCTTTAAATGTTACTATTTATTTTTTAAAACTTGGTAAAGGAAAAGTTGAAAGAAAAATTTATTCGTGCAGAAGTTTAGACAAATTTCCATGTTCTAGGGATAATATTTTGATGCTACATGCAATATCTGGCTGTGACACTACCTTCTGCCTCTACTTAAAAGGAAAAAGGAAAATAATAAATTTATTTGAAACAAATGAAAAATTTCAGCAAGCTCCACAGGCTTTTAAAATACAAAACCAAATGCACGAAATAATTTTTCATAATGGTATTATGTGTCTCTTATCGATCTATGGTGTTTCAAATAGAGTATCATGCATCGATGAGTTTCGATACACTTGCTTTACGAGAGCTATTGGAAAAATAAGGCTGTTAATTTAGCTTGTATGCTACCTACATCAGATGCAGCACGACAGCACTTGTATAGAGTATATTTACAAGTTCAAAAATGGCTTTTTTATATAGATCTTCCAGCTGAAAACTGGGGCTGGAAAATGAAAGAAACGCTCGAGCCGTTAAAAATGCGTAAACCACCTCTGCACCGGAAATTTTATTAAATATAATTTTCTGTAATTGCAAAATGGGTTGCGAAAAAAGATGTACTTGCAGAAAATCAGGATTATTCTGCACTTCTGTTTGTGGACATTGCCAAATACAAAATTGTACAAACATAATGGTTCCAGAGATAGAAGAGCAAGATGAAGAACTGCAAAAACTGGAAGATATATAAATTTATACTTTTAATCAACAATAAAATATAAAACTCTATTAGCTTCAATTTGTATTTTATATTTCAATTTTTTTATTATGTTTTACATATTATATTATATTTTTATTTTACGTTGACAGATAAACTAATTTTACTTATTTATTATATATTATTTTGTGTTTATATTTATATATATATATATATATATATATATATATATATACACACACATTTGACTGTCAATGTAATTTTACAGCCACTTTAATTATGACTTTTATTTGACTGACAATGTAATTTTGTAACTACTCTAATTTTAATTCTCTTTTGACCTCAGTTCTTCTCCGTCTCCATATTATATTAAAGTATATTATATATAGTACAATTTTTTTTATTATGATTAAATATTACCCTTGGCCCCAAGCGCTCTCTCCCCTTTCCTCTACTTGTAATCTTTACACAAACCTACTATAAGTAAGTATAATATATATTCGTTTATTCATACTTCTGATACATTATGTCAACAATGATCAGAATCAGTTCAAGGTTTTTCGCGATAATTTACACATTTACGTAAATAAATAAAAAAATCGAAAAATGACGAAATATAGCGATATGAGACCTAAAAGTAGACATTCCAAGCTTTCAATCGCTTTTTCAAAGATGTTTCTAGCGCAATTTTTCGCAAAGTTATAACGATTTTAATTTTAACATTTTATAAAGAAATATATATAGATTTGAAGATTACTGAAAATGTCAATAGCTTGATTAAAAAAAAAAAAAAAAAATTTTGTAATTTTTTTCCTCTGGTAGGATCAAAGTATGAAGTATATACTGTAATATCCTGCAGGCGTTTTTTTTTACAATTTGGAACCTACTTGGGACTGATTTTATAAAAAAAGACAAAAACTGCATGTAACAATTTGTTTAATCCATCGTAGAATTTTCAAAAATTGTCGTAGAATAACGAAACAAATTGCATTAAAAAGCTGAAGGTTTCAGATTTTCAACGATTCTTTGCTCATTTCTGTACGATGATTCGTTCAAAAGTTATGATTTTTTTGTGCGCGCGTGCGACGCTTTAAATTCACTTGACGTCGATGACCCATTGATCGCTCGCAAACATGTTATTCTCGCTTGTACCAGTCAACAACTTTCACAAATATACGCCGTCTATCTACGCAGTGTTCCGTTTTTCCCATATCCTTTCCATCTTCTAGATAATTCATCAAATATATTAATACATGTCGGATATATTGTCAAAAAAAAGAACTTTGCGTTTACATTTGTTATAAACTGGCTCGCTCGCACTACATCGCGTATACTGGTACTGCGCAAATTATTGTTTATTGTTAAATCTCGACGGTTTATTCGTGTTCGATAACATATCTAATTATCGTATGTTAACCTACAATGATGATTTTTGCGTCACAACGATCGGTTATCATATTTCGCATGCCATGCCTATCGCTATTCGCTCGTGGTTCGCGCTTCCACATGACGGCGCTGTCCGTTTGGCCGTTCGATGGCTACGTATCTTTACATGTGTTGCCTACAACACATATTTATCACAATTACGTCTGTCAATCTTCGTATGCTTCGGATCGCATGACCGCGCCTCCGTGGTTCTACTACCTCCACTTGTTCGCCGTTCGACGCGCCGTTCGACGGTGGATCTTTCATTCTTTTGGTTGCTCGAACGCGGTAATATCGATAGTTTAGCGATCGTTGGTTTATAACGCTTTGTTTGCATACCATGCCCCATGGTACCAGTCTCGCGTGTTTCGCGTACCCTACGCTTCCGACCGATGGTGGCTTCGTGTTTCTCGAGACCCTATTATGCTTTTCTCATCGTTAATCCGCCGCGGGTATCGCCGATTCGTTCGGTCGCCTTACCCCTTTCGCGTGGTCATTATAGCCCCCAGTCTAGGAAGTCTGCAATGTCTATTGTCGGGTCTATCGTTCTATTTAGCGTTTCTGTAGATCAACCTAGTTGATAAATACTTTGTTCGATAGTTGATTCAATCGTTCGGCTAGCCACACTAATCGCGTATGCCGTTTGATCGTTGCCGATTTTGCCCCTTTTTTGTCCTAGTGATAACTTTGCCCCCGACGTTCCCGAAGGTGCAAAACTCGGTCTGCCAGCGTTTCTTAATGCCCTCACGTAAATTTCATCAGCGTATCGGCTTTGCCCCCGATTTACGCGCGTGTCATCTTTGCCCCCGCCTATGGGCATTCATACCGTAATTTCCGTTATATCGCGCGTTTTTCGCATACTCTACTTTGCGTGTAATGCCCGATCTACAATAGCTGTAGTAAGCTGTAGTAAGCCTCAAGCCGTAAGAAATTGACCAATTACAGGCAAATGTGAGAAGAATAATCGACTGTGATTAGTCAATTTCTTACATCTTGAGGCTTACTACAGCTTACTACAGCTATTGTAGATCGGGCATAACGCGTCTACGTTATTCTTATCTGGAACGTACTCTAAATCTTTATTCCCAGTAAACCACGATGGTTTTGTAATCTTTCGTGATTCTATTTTGAACCGTCGTCTTTTCTCTGAGCTTGCGTGCTCGTACACTGACTTTTTGGCTCGCGAATCTATGATCGTGATTCTACTGTTTTCTACATGGGCGTGCGCCCTTAATCTTTGAACTTTATTTTATATTATGCCTATATATATGTGGGATAATGGGAAATGAGGATACATTTTATTTGAGTTTAAAGGTTTGTTTAATCAACTTAATGAATAATGAACTTTTTGTAATCACTTCGCCGGCTGAACATTTTCTAACTTGTGGCTGGTTCGCCTCTGTTCGCTCGGATCGGTAGAAAATAAACGCTAGTTTTTTTTTTAATCTTGTCGCACGCTTATACGCATTATGTATTAATCTCGCGCGCACTTGTCGCTTATTATTATATATGTCTCTGTATATATATATATATATATATATATATATATATATATATATATATATGTGTGTATGTGTCTTTTATGATTAACTTAAATGCTATTTTATCTTTTCTTTACACTTTGTTCTTTGCACTATTTACATGTTTTGTTTTGTCTTTTTTCAGTTCATCGTCGCCGCGTCCCAAATCGCCGCCTGGACGATGCGCCGCTGCGCCTTCTCGACCTCATTCGAGCTGGTCCGTCTCTACGTGTCCTCCGTTGGTTTGTCTACGGGCTTCGTAACGGGTTTTCGGACTCGCTGCTTCTTCACAATTGGCTGGGCCAAGATTCGGTCGTTCGTGACGAGTGGTCGTTGCTTTTCGTGAACCATGTCGTGTTCGGGTGCAGCTGCCGGCTGCAAGGTCAAGTGTGGAGAAGAAGCATAGTTTCCCACAGAGCGGAATCAGGAGATCCAAAACCACTCAGGCACACTATGCTAATGTGGTGAGAGATCATTACAAGCAATTCGATACACGTGTAAGTGATCTCACCAAAGAAAAGAGAGGCATCGCTTTATCTGCCTCCCGAAATAGAGCCGTTTGGTTGAATTTTATCCGCGAAGAGGCGAAAGAAACGCGAGGGAACCCCCCCCCCCGCATATATGATCGGCATATTAAAGATACATTGGACATTGTTCTGCAAATTCTACGCAGAACTCCAGAGGTTTGAGAGTTCTCAATTAATGTCTTGATTAATTCCAGAGATCCCCGACGACGGGATAAGGAGGGTCCAACAAGTGGAACTCGACAGTACAGAAACGAGAGAATATAATTCAATCTCCTGCTTTGGAATTGCAGAGGTGAAACACGTGTCGACTTCTCCGACTTCAAGCCTGTACATAGTGCGAATCTGTTTCGCAGTGGTGGTGTTACAATTTCGATTCGCAAGCATATTCAATTTGACGTTCTCACTATTTCTAATACCCCTGCGGGGTACAACGTGGTTGGTATAAAAACGAACAATTTACTCAAAAATGTGAATGTGCTGGCTATTTATAGACATCCTCGCGGATCAATAACGAGACGTGACCTTAATGCCATAATTAACAATATTGGCGATAAATCAATTGACTCTGTCATTCAAGGTGATCTTAATGCGCACAATATCATATGGAATTGCCACTCTACTAAGGACGATGGCGACCAATTGCATGAGTTTATGATGGACGAGGAATACTTCTGCATAAACACAGATACCATCTCACGTGCTGGCTTACACGGTCAACGAGATTCTAACATAGACCTCATGTTTGGAACTAAAGGTGTTATCGACCGAATCACCTACCGACAGATGGAGAAAACGTGGGATAGCGATCACTACCCCATCGCTTTCTATTTCGATTATCCGGTGCAGATTTACAGAAAATTATCAAACAGAATCACATCTAAGAGAACTGTCTGGTCCGAATTTGGCGAACTGATTGATAAAGATTACTTCTGCCCTGCTACCGGACATTAAACTTTTTAAGAACGATTTTGAAAGATATTATTGCCTATTTATAGATATTCTTAGGAGATCGGTTGCCACTGCATCAGGAAGGCACAGAGTTACGCCCATCCCGACACGAGGGGATACCCCTATTTTACACAAGAGATCTCATAAATGGTGGGACACGGAATGCGAGTCTGCGGTCTGCGGTAGAAAAGAGGCTTTTGCTGAGTTTAGAAGAAGCAAAAGCTTACATGCGTGGGTTGAATACAAGAGAAAAGGCGCTCTAGCTAAACGCACCATCAGAGAAAAGAAAAGAGCGAGTTTCGAAAACTTTTGCAAGGACATTAATAGGTTCACGAGCCTAGGATACGTATAGAAAATTATGCGCATACTAAAGAATTCCGGAAGAAATGTACCATGGAATACATGGACCACCAAGAACAGAGAAGATGAAGTCAGAAGGACAATTGATAACTTGGCCTCGCCATTTGTTGGTACCGAACCAATCACGGCTCCTGATGCTAGCAAGGATGACAAGCTGGAGGCCCCATTTAGCCGACCGGAACTGGATAAAGCAATCCAAATGATTAGGAGAGACTCGGCTCCTGGCCTCGATGGTATGGAGTACAAAATGATCAGAACCTTGTCGGATCCTGGTAGAAGATGTTTGCTAGAACTCTTCAATATTGTTTGGAGGACGGGCATTCTGCCGGCTGACTGGCAAGATTATCAGGTTATTTTCATAGATAAGGTTGGCAAGGAAAAGGTTCGCCCTATATCATTATCATTCGTGCATCGGGAAACTAATGCACGGGAACGCATGATTAATGAGTGATTGATATGGTGGGCCGAGAAGGAGGACAAGTTCAGCCCGTCGCAGAGTGGATTTAGAAGGAGCAAGTCTTGCGCCGACAACTTAGCAAGGATCGTTGCGAATATCAAATCGTCCCTGTGTGCGGGGGAATACACGTTGGCGGCTTTTCTCGACGTTGCGTCTGCGTATGACAACGTCGACTATCCCACTATGCTGGAGACACTTATAGCGCTCAATTGCCCCTCGAGTATAATCAGATTCGTTGGAAGTTGGCTATACCGTAGAAAGGCGCCATTCATGGTTAATTCTCAGGAATCTGTGGATCGGTTAATTTTCAGGGGGCTCCCGCAGGGTGCTGTTCTCAGCCCGGCATTGTATTCTCTCTATACCCGGGGACTGTGTACTGATCTTCCTGAGGGCGTTGAAGCCGTCGAGTTTGCTGACGACGTTGGACTGTATGTCTTTGGCCCAAATCGCAGAAGAAACAGGATACATCAAGACAATCAAGAGACCGAGACATTGTTATTTTATTGGACTGTAAATCGGCCCTTATATCTATCTGCAATAATCATCTAAACGTACATAAAAATCGATACATCACGGAAGCCAGAACGATAATATATGAGCTGGAAAAGGTACATGGAAAGAAAGTGGTGTTGATCTGGATCCCTGCCCATGTTGGGATTGAGGGCAATGAGTTGGCGGATCGTTTGGCTAGGAAAGCGGCCGAAGAAGAGGCGGACCCTTCTATCGAAATCCCAGTAGGGGATTTTATGAAATGTATTCGAGAGGAGACTTGGGACGCAACCCAACTGTCGATAATACAGAATTCTGCGCATAAGGGCATTTTTTATTTTACAACTTTTATGATCGTGGCGTTGTTAAACCTTGATTCTAGGGTATTAACCTCGAAAGATATTGCGTGACGCTAATAAATAGGATTAGGGCGAACCATTTCAATTTTGATGCTTCTCTGAAGAGAAAAGGATATACGTAGAGTGAGAGATGTTCGTGTGGGCACGAAAGGGAGGATTTAGGCCATGTGTTATTACAGTGTCATAAATATGACGATTTAAGGGTGGCACTGGACTTGGAACTTAGAGCTGTGGATTTCTACGAGGAAATTGACATTATCCGTTAGATCAGATAAAAAAGACTTGATATTCTGTATATAAATTTTAAGTCATTTTTCAGGAAGATAAACAAAGTTATCTAGTGTGTTGTCATATTTCGAGGATTAATAATATTGTGCCAATTACCGCAGTGTACAAGGCACCTAACCCCTCTTCACCCGAGGAGGAATTAGAAAACCCCCCTGTCTCGCCGGTCTCGCGTCAAGTACGCGCGGAGCGATACCGACCGTGATTACTCTTTACGCGACGCGACGATTAATATTTTGTCTGTCAGGGTAATTGTAATTATCCTATTATTATACGACGCAAAGCGAAACCGCACCGTGACTCTTTTACGTGACTAAGTGCGTAACAGGATTTATAAGTAGTTTACGTTTACGTGAAGGTAAATCTGAAGAATAGTGGCCTCCTCACCGATTTCGTTGAACTTGGGCTTAATCGACGCGTTTTTGCACAAAACGACCAAATCTGGCAGAAAAAAGTGTCGCTCTGCCCCGCGAAACGAGATATTAACAGTTAAAGTTGACGATTATCAGGTTATGAGATCTGTCATACCGACGAGATGTAGCGACTACGAACATGCCCTGTGGCCATATGCGTATGCTCAGTGGCCGCATGTTCATGCAAGAGGTCACGTGACAATTGTTTGGTTGGTAAGTCAGAAGTGTAACATAATTCGAAATGATATTCTTTCGGCATATATTAGTGACGCTTTAAAAGTATTTAAATGTTTAAAACGCGTCAACTAACCTATGTAGGTTAGTGACGCGCTTTAAAAGTATTTAACTGCAGTTTAATGATATTCGTTAAAGCAGGGCACACACACACGTGTGTATACTGTGTATGTCCTGCTTTATAGAAATTGTGATTTTCGTTAAAGCAGGGCACACACACACACACACACACACGTGTGTATGCCCTGCTTTATAGAAGTTGTGATTTTCGTTAAAACAGCCCTAACAGCACGATATATTGCAGCAATCTTGCAGCAATATTGCCACATTGCACTTGCAGCGTAAAATTGCAGCAACATTGCAGCAATATTGAAATACAATATTATGGCAATCTTGTAGTAATATTGCTGCAAGGTGGCACTGCAACATATTAAAAGACATATATATCTATACATATACGTACATATATTATATATTATATGTACCAATTTAGTAGAATGCATTTACGTACTGTACATATAATAGATATACATATAATAGATATAATGTCAATATTAAAAATTTGAGCAGCTATATACTCTTTTTAAACGGAATTTGTTTCTTAAGATGATTTTTGAAAAATTATATATTTGCGCTGGTTGTGACATATGTAGACTATACATATGTAACACTTACATCAAATTAAGAAGTAATCTACCACGTAAGGCAGTTGGCTCACGATCCAGAGGTCCCGAGTTTGAATCCCACCAAGGTAAGTGTGTTTTTCGAATACGAGAAAATATTTATAATCATAGACTGCATCTTAAGAAACAAATTTAGTTATAAAATAGTAATAAAATTTCAAAAAAAAAAAAAATTTTTTTTATGCCGGGTGAATATTGGAAATGTAGTGCCACAACATTGCTGCAATATTGCAGCAATATTGCGCAGGGTAGGACATAAATAGATTTCTGCAATATATTGTGCTGTTAGGGAGGGCACACACACACACACACGTGTGTATGCCCTGCTTTATAGAAGTTGTGATTTTCGTTAAAGCAGATATTTTGTATTTAACTATTTAAAGCGTGTCACTGACCTACATAGGTTAGTTGACGCGCTTTAAACACTTAAATACTTCTAAAGCGTCACTAATCTATACGCCGAAAGAATATATCATTTCGAATTATGTTACACTTCTGACTTACCAACCAAACGGTTGTCGCGTGATCTGCTGCATGCGCGTGCGGCCACTGAGCATGCGCATATGGCTGCGGGGCATGTTCACAGTCACTACAGCTCGACAGTATGACAGGTCTCATAACCTGATAGTCGTCAACTTTAACCGTTAATATCTCGCTTCGATTCGCGCGTGGACTGTTCGAGTGAGCGCCGGACGTGTTTTTCATATCTGCGTGTACGAACGTTCTACGTCTTTGAGCTTTGTTAAAGCCAGTCTTTGGTTAAGCCGCGCGGAACGCTTTATTTAACTTTAGATCACGTAACAATTTACGGGCCGCAAGCCCACCTTAGTAGGTCTGCGATACAATTTTAGCACGAAACACAATTATCTTGACCTAACCAAGCAATTTCATTCTCTGTTTATTGGTGTCGCGAAACGATAATGCGCGGGGCTTCGGCCTCTCGCGCTAGTACAAAAGGGGGGCACACTGGAAATTCCGGAATTCCTCCCCATCCTGATAATACCTTCCCAGCACCCGTCCACATCTCAGTTCCAGCAGGACAGTTGAAAGTTTCGCGTCTCAACACGCAAACGAAGACTCAAACTTGCAAAAAATAATGCCACAATTTCATGTGTCTGCGTCGGATATCTCTAAAATCGGTTATAAGCATACAAACAGTAATGAAAATAATCCGCAAGATAACCTTCTTCCAATAGACGTGGACGAGAATGATATTCATGTGGATACGATGTCGATGAGCAGCAAGAACTCGTCGCCGCCTGAAGTAAATAATATCAACAATCCTATCTTCCCCCGCAGAACAGGTAACGATCGTAAGAGGACCTCGTCATCCTCGGAATCGGATGCGCCTAACGGCACAGGTAATACCTCTAAAATGAGTAAGATAGATTCCGGCAGCCGAGTAAAAACGATAGATGCACGTGCTCAATTATCCGGTGAGCCATCTTTCAAATATTCTTAAACAGACAAGCTGCCATTTTCGGTTTTTGTTCAATCTTCCAAGGAAGGAGGCGATCCTTCCCTACATCCCTTTACTGTTAACAAACTTATATCGCAATTCGCGTACATACAAAGATGTAATTGAAGTCCGCAAAACCGGCCGGGGTAGAATCACGGTGGACTTCCGTGACCGCAAAGCCGCAAATAATTTAGTTAAAAATCCTACACTAGCGGCGGCTAACCTTAAAGCTCACATTTCGTCTTTCAAAGTACAAAGAATTGGTATAATTAAAGATGTGCCGAAGGAATTCGCGACGGATTTTCTAGCAGAATGTATCGAATCATCCGTTAAGATATTAAGCATCGATCGATTAAATCGCGTCAAAACAGGTGAAGAAGTTCAGTTCCTTCCGTGTCTCGCACGTTGAGAATCAAGTTTGCGGGACAAACTATTCCTAACTCGGTCAGCCTGTTTAAGGTTAAATATAAGGTTCACTTTTTTGTACCTAAAATTTGCATATGTTATTCTTGCTTCAGACCTGGACACATTGCTAGTCAATGCAAAGGACATCCTCGATGCTTAATCTGCGGCAAGGATAAGCATAACAAGGGCGAAGAGTGTCCCCACAAGGAATTTCCTCCCAAATGCATAAATTGTGGCGGTAACCACCAAGCCACATCAATAGACTGCCCGTCAATTTTGCAACACAAACGAATCAACGCTTTGGCCGCTGCGGAAAACATAACATATACCGAAACTAAAAGAAAAATTAAAAGTAACAAACTGTCCGGTGATCCAAGGTTTGACTTTGTCAGCTTCCCGAGCATAAGCACTTCAAACACAGCGTCAAGTTCATCTATAAACAGTAATCGCTGCTCCAGAATAGGTTTAGTCTTTTATCTAAAGATGAAGCCACACTATCAGATCTTAATTATACAGGAAACTCTCATACTTACACTAGTATGGCGGCTAGATCCAATCATTTGCGTACACCTCCTTCGAGTGACGACTCTACTAAGTCAATTAATGCGCATAACTCTATTCGCAGACCACAGCTTCCAACTCAGCACTACGAAGCGTTGTTCTACCCAAACGGCAGAATGCCAATCGACTCCACTCTCCCCCCCATCTTGACATCCATCCCGAAATTAAAAGACACGACTGCTGTTACTGTCAATGACAGAACTCCTTTTACATCTACGTTTAACAAAAACGACTATGCGCCCAACTTATCGCTTATAATACATCCGCTTTTACAAGAAGTAGAAGCATTTCTTAAGAATCAATTAATTAATCTTTTTCAATCTTTCAGCCCTCAGGAATCTGCTACTCACTCAGCATAACCCTCCGAATATTAGCGGTGATATCTGTCATGTTCTCGCCGCAAGGACATAACTCCTCATTAGCAAAAATAAAAATCCTGCAATGGAACGCCAGAGGGATATTAAGCAAACTGCCAGACTTGCAACTATTAGCAGAGAAATACGACATTCTCTGTATACAAGAGACTCTCCTCTCGGAGGTGAGTAAATTAAACGTTAAAGGTTTCTATATTTTAAGATACGACATTGTGAACCCGGGATCACGCGGCATCTGCTTCCTCTTAAAATTAAATTTTAAAGTCTCCTCGGTCTAGCTGCTTTTCATATTACACTACTCTATCGAGGCATCTGCCATAACTTTACCTTTTCAAGACAGCGAGTTACTTCTGCTAAACGTCTACAGACATCCTAATAATGACACCCCAATTCATGCTCTCAATGATTTATTTAACTTTGCATCTGGCTATAAATATGCTTTAATAGTGGGAGATTTTAATGCACATCACTGCCTCTGGGGCTGTGCATGCAACGATAATATCGGCAATCGGCTGGCATTACAAATCGAAGCGTTCAACTATCTTATACTTAATGATTCTTCAAACACACGTTTTAACCTGAACACCAATGGCTCCATCATTGATCTTGTTCTCGCGTCCTCGAGTATCGCCGGCATTTGCTACTCGCGCACCCTAGACGACCCTATGGCAAGCGATCACTAGCCGATCGAAACCGTCATCAACGGCGCAGCAACCAAAACTAAGCGCTTTGCATATAAAATAAAATTAACCGATATTCAACTCTGCGATTTCAATACCAAATTGGAGAAAAACCAGGAAACTATGATCAATACTTCCGACAACGAATTAGAAGACTACGAGAATTTGCTGGACTGCATCAAGAGGGTGGCCATAGAAATACTCCGCGAGGAGGGCAAAGACTGCAAAATTGGTCCCTGAAAAGTTATTTATAAAGGTACTCTAGCCCCGTGGTGGAACGAGAAATGCACTGAGGCAGTCAAAAAACGCAAAGAAGCCTTAGAGGTCTTTAAACGGGACTTTTCCAATGACACTTACCAAGCGCTTAAACGACAAAGTAGAGAATGCATGCGCATTCTGTTTAAGCAGAAAAAAGACGGATGGCACTCCTTCTGTACGAACTTTAGCTCTAAAACTCCCACCTCAGAAATATGGCGTTTGGTTAGAGCTTTTAAGAACAAAGACAGCAATGTTTTCACGGATCACAAAACTCTCGAATCTTCGCAACAGGCAGCGATCGACAAATTGTGCCCACCTTCTTGTTCTCCTCCACCACCCCCCCCTTCTACGTGACATGCAGAAGGAAGATGAAGCTTCTCCAAATATACAATCCTGGATGGATCAGCTTCTCTCCATGAACGAACTTAAATCGGCACTGGCATCTAGCAAGGCGTCATCTTCCCCAGGCTTAGATCAGGTAAACTACGCGATGATAAAGGCTCTCCCTGAAAACTTTAAAGCCTACTTACTAGAAATTTACAATAAAATTATCGCTAAGGGCACTTTCCCGGACAGCTGGAGAGAGTCACTGGTTGTCCTAATTCCTAAACCGAACTCGAACGACGTTCGCCCGATCTCCTTATTGTCGTGTTTGTTAAAAACACTGGAAAAGTGCATCTATAATAGATTACGCTGGCATCTCGAAGCTAATGATAAATTATCAGAATCCCAATTTGGCTTTCGCAGTTTCAGATCGTGTAGCGACAGCTTAGCAATACTCTCGAATGCTATCCATCTACGATTCATTAATAACAAGTTCACTGTTTGCGTGTTCTTGGACATTGCAGGAGCATTGGCAACTTTAGGCCAAAGATATTAAAAAAGGACCTCAAGGAAGCTGGCGTCCCGGCGGGCATACGCTGTTTTATAAGTAACTTGCTGCGTAATAAAACAATTTCCTTTTTACGTGATGGCAATATTCAGGGCCCTTTTAACACCCATAAAGGCGCTTCGCAGGGATCTATTCTTAGCCCCCTGCTTTTCAACCTCAATATCAAGAACTCCAGACGGCAGCTAAGTCCACGTGTGCACTCCCTGGAATATGCAGATGATGTGGTTATCTATACAACCCACAAATCTATCGTGGAAGCGTATCGGCTGATAGAGAACTCTCTGAGGAGATTGAATTGCTATTTACATGCTAGAGGCCTTAATTTGGCTCCTGCAAAGTCCTGCTGTATGGTGCTTACTCGAAAAAGAGTATATTGTCTTCCCAATCCCAACATATTGATAGATGGCGTTGTAGTACCAATGGCAAGCGAGCACAGATTTCTCGGCGTCGTCATAGACAATATATAAAATGAGTGGTAAAGCCCACATGAAGTACTTACTCAACAAGGGCAGAAGAATCTCTGGTATACTTGCGGTCTTGGCGGGCACCAGATGGGGAGCCCACCCACAACTATTACTTTTTAATTTTAAGATCCCGTATAGGGATCTCTACCATAGATCCAAAACTATTTTAGATAATAAGTATAAAGATTACTTAGAAAACTCAGCCTACACCAAAGGACGCTTCCATTACACCCATTATCATAACGACAATGCCAGGCCTTGATACTACCGCTTAATCCTCAGTAGAGCGCAAATAGTCATTATCAATCGCCTCCGCAGCGGTCATTATAATTTGAATCTAAGTTTATACCGTAAAAATATTGTCGACTCACCGGGGTGTCCTTGTGGAGACCCATATCAAGATGCAAATCATATAATTTTCAGATGTGAATTAACCCGGTCCAAACCCCCCCCCTTTATAGGTATTTACGGGAAAAATTTCCAACTCACTCTATGGACATATTTCCCCTTATCATGAATCCAGCTCCTAAGCTATGTCGTTTACTTCTCTCCTTTTTTTACTCCTGCGAACTTTACATTTAAATCTCCCGCCTTATTCTCTTTCCTCTAATTTGCAATCATGGCTTACGCCATCTGCTGAACACATATTTAACCGAATCGAATAATGGCTGATGCGAATACGAAGAGAAAGCTGTGCCAATAACGAGACGAAGAGAAGAAGAAGAATATCTTGCTTCGCGGGGCAGAGCGACACTTTTTTCTGCCAGATTCGGTCGTTTTGTGCAAAAACGCGTTGATTAAGCCCAAGTTCAACGAAATCGGTGAGGAGGCCACTATTCAGATTTACCTTCAGATTTACCCGGAGAAATTATCGTATCGTTCGTAAAAGTTACTACAGAATTAAGTAACGCTCGCGTAAACATAGTATAAGTTGGATTACCGGTTTCTTATTTTACATAAAACGCGAGATTCACTTATGTATGCAAGTTTAACGCCTATTGAGTTAATATGAAATAATTTTCCTAAATGTAAAAATAACACGATGTTATATATGCGGTTTTGTGTGAATATATATATCGCGACAATAGCCGAGGTGATCGAAGAAGTTGTTGTGTATAATGTCTCGATTCAACGGCCCCTGTCCCTGGTTGAGAGTGTTAATAATGACATTAATATCTCTCACACTGTCAAGCCAGATTGGCTCTTCGTTCAGCTTCCGACTTATTTATCATTTCTCCTTTTGCAAAATTTAGAAAACAGCATGATGTATTGGTTGGTATAACAATGATATGCTGCCAGTTCCAGATGTATTGAACAGTAAGTGATATATAATCTAAACACGTTGAATAAAAAAGAAATCAGGATATTCTGATTATACAATACATTTTTGCTTTGTAGAGGATGATTACGTGGCTGTATATTGGAGCGACAAATAGATTAGAAGATGCATTGAACGTCCAGATCCATCGGGAGAGAGAAGCGTAGTACGATTACTCGATCACGGTGGTTACTGGCAGTTTAGTAATTCGTAATGTAGGCCATTGATATATAATTATTTGAGCCTACCCTTCCAAGCCATCGAAATCTTTTTAGCAAATATTCAACCAAAGAACGGTAACTATATATTGACGTTATATATGTACTATTATTTCAGATTATACATCTCTACTCAAAATTATTTATCTTTAGATATGTAATTATACTTTGATGTTACTCCTTTGCAGGTAAATGATCGACAAAAGCTTACAATGTGATACAAAATTGTTCCTCAAAGGGAGTTGCTGCTCAAGCTCAGATTGAAAGTTGCATTCAAACTAATATTTATGCAAATATTTATTTTATGACACAAAATTATGGGGTAAGTAGTTATTATTATCCGATCTTTGAGAATCTTTTTGCAGAAGCGCAAATTAATTGAAATTAATTGAATTTTTTTAAGTTAATTTCCCTTACTGAAGAACTGGTAATGAATGGACATGCTGAACAAGTAGCATGGGACCAGATGAAGCTAGAAACATTTGAATCCATCTGTATATAAGTGTTGTCAAGAAACTCTAGAATTTTCACGCATAATCCGCGATTCTTAGTCAGTATGCCCGGGAAAAAATATTTATATCTGACAATATATGAACATATATAAATGAGATATGAACAGATATAAGTATTACATGCCCATATATAAAGCATATATAATCATATATTGTTTTCTATCGCCATATATGATCAGATCGTACATTATACATGACACAAGATCTGATCATATAAGTTCATATGTGGTCAGACATCTATATATATAAAGGAAGATGTCCTGACTGACTGACTGACTCATCAACCCCCAGCCCAGACCCATGAACTTAGAAACTTCAAATTTGGAGAGTGTATTCCTTTCGTGACGTAAGCACCCACTAAGAAAGGTTTTTAAAAATTCAACCCCTAAGGGGGTGGAAAAGGGTAAAATGTGTTTTCACGACTTTCTTAATATCTCCTGAGTCCGATGAGATATCGACTTGGTTTTTGCCTACGAAGGTTACCCATACAAGTGCTTAAAAACATAAATCAAAATTTTGCTAGAGGGAGAGAGAGAGGGAGAGGGAGAGGGAGAGGGAGAGGGAGAGGGAGGGAGAGAGAGAGAGAGAGAGAGAGAGAGAGAGAGAGAGAGAGAGAGAGAGAGAGAGAGAGAGAGAGACTATTTGCGTGTCTTAATACACATGTTCTCCGGGGCGAAGCCCGGCGGGACATGCTAGTATTATTATATGTAGCCAGATATGACACTATACATAATCGTATCTGGCCTCATATGGTCGTATATAAAGAATGTTCGGCCATGTATTATTAGATCTATACTATTATTATAAAACAACAGGGTTTGCATTTTTTTTGTCCGCTATGATCACGGAAACCAATGGACCAAATTTTTACCAAACGTATATGAAATAGGGGTAAAATTTCCCGAGGAGTGCTATAGGGTGTATAGTTTTTCGTTACCGATCTTCTGGAAACCGGTTTTTCTAATTTCTTCAATTTTTCGGTAAATAATTGACGGAATTTCAAAGAATTGTATATAAACAGAAGTTGAATTTTCCAGGGAGTGCCATAAAGTGTATAATTTTTTGTTACCGATCTCTTTGAAAGCCGGTACTGAAATTTTTAAAATTAAAAATCATTTGACTAAATTTTTATTAAATTTCATATACTTTTAATATTGATTTTTTTGAAAACCGGTATCAGAAGTTTTTCGAATTAAAAACCATTTGACCAAATTTTTATTAAAAATATATGAAATAAGGGTAGAATTTCCCGGGGAGTGTAGAGGTAGAGTGTATAGTTTTTTGTTACCAATTTTTTGGAAACCGGTTTTTTTAATTTTTTTAATTTTTCGAGAAATAATTGACCAAATTTTTATTAAAAGTATATGAAATAGGGGTAGAATTTCCCAGGGAGAACTATAAAGTGTATAATTTTTTGTTACCAAGATCATAGCAAATAAAAAAAGGCTACAAATTGTTTCTTTATTATAATAGTAAAGAATTTTACATAAAACAGGGGTAGAATTTTCGAGACTAAATAAGTTGTTAAATTTACATGTTAAATATTAATCAATTAATCAATATCGAAAGTCGCTTTCGGAAAATAATTGATCGAATCTTCCTGTGGTGTTATTTTTTGACACGGTATTTACACTTTATTTACGGTATAATACGGTATAATACGGTATTTATTCTTTACACACACACACACACACACGCACGCACGCACGCACGCACGCACGCACGCACGCACGCACGCACGCACGCACGCACGCACGCACGCACGCACGCACGCACGCACACACACACACACACACACAAGAGCTGTAAATCCGACCAGGCAACCTCCACGTGGTACATCTTGGGTAATGCTAATGCCGGCGGTATTGACACAAAAAATTGAGGTATGGCATATTATATGCAAAAATGCTTTATTTCCGAAATATAAGTTTGTAATATTGAAAATTAAAAAATGGCAACAGCTACGCGTATGAGAGCAATGCATATGGAGAGAGGGAGAGAGAAAAAGAGAGAGGGAGAGAGATTTGATTTGATTTGATATATTTATATGCCCAAGCATATGCTAAAGGGCAACAATACACATAGCATCCTAATATTACAAAGTATATGAGTGTTAAGACATAGCAAAAAGCACATTGAATGTGACGCAACTTGAATTTAGAGAAACTATAACTGAGGCATAATGTGAGTCACAGTCAACATCACAGACGCAAACTATAATAGTATACAAGATATAAAACGCAACTTAATCTATAAGTATATTATTAAATCTATGAGGTATAAAACGCAACTTAAATCTATCGAACTAGAATAAAGACAAACACAAGATAAAAATTCACTACAACTAACAAACAAAACTTAGCTCTCAAATTCGGCTGAGAACAAATGAGCTCGAAGGAGACTTTTGAAAGACGGCAATGACGACGCCGCTGAAACATGTGGTCTGTTTTCTGTAGCTGCACTGCTGAACTAGTGCACACTGGTGCAGTGAGTTAAAGTAAAACAAAATATACCTGTCCCATTCTAACTTATTGCACCAGTGTGCACTAGTTCAGCAGTGCAGCTACAGAAAACAGACCAATGATCAGGCAAAGATTGCCAAAAGTAAATCGACGAAAGATGGAAGGAATTCCTATAAGTAACCGTCCTATGAGCGGGAATATGAAAGGCATGCGAAGAAGTGAGCCGACGTTCAGATCTTCGCAGCAATGGATCAGGAGGTGTGAAAAGTTCACGTAGATATACCGGTGAATTCATGAAGACAAGCCGATACATTTGGCAACCCATGAAATAAAGCCTTCTGTTCTCAACCGAAAGCCAGCCAAGACGACTTCTAAACGGGGTAATATGTTCATCCCGCCGCAAATTAAAGATAAATCTAACACAGCAATTAGCTAGCTTCTGTAATTTACTGTTTAATTCACTACTCAAACCATGATACACCAGGCAGCAATAGTCTATGTGAGGTAGTACCAGAGTTGTAACAAGCTTGATTCTTAGCTCAGTGGAAAGAGAATTCATATTGAATTTCAGCTTATATAACGCTCCATGGACCCTCTGCGAAACATGTGAAATATGTTTTCTCCACGATAGATTCGACTCAAAGAAGACTCCCAAATTCTTAACTTCACTTACATAAGGTAAGGGCGTATTATTAACAATTACCGGTGGAAGAAGGTCAAGGTCTAAATTACTAACATTAGTCCTGCTGCCGAAAATAATTACTTTGGATTTGGCGGGATTAAGATTCAAGCCATTCGCCCTTGCAAAATCAAAAATCGCGTTGGCATCACTAGAGATCAACATAAGATTGTGGAGTAGATCTTTAAGATGACATGAGCGATAAATCTGGATGTCATCAGCAAATATCATATGTTCAGAGTAGATTATGACTCTGCCAATGTCATTGATATAGAGGGTAAATAAAGGAGGGCCAAGTACTGAACCTTGAGGTACTCCACAAAGCACAGACAACCAAGACGAAAAATTACCCACATCATCAACCACTGCTTGGGATCGACCAGTAAGATATGAATAAATCCATAAAAGAACAGAATCAGAAAAACCTAACTCCTTAAGTTTAATCAAAAGTTGAGGATGCGGGACTGTATCAAACGCTTTACTGAAGTCGAATAGAACCATAATCGTTACTAATCCCTTTTCGATCGACTTCTTAATGTCATCACATACGCGAAGAAGTGCAGATTGAGTGTTATGACACGGGCGATAAGCGGACTGTCTTGGATTAATAAGGTCATATTTAGTTAAATAATCAGAGATTTGTGAGGCTACAATTCTCTCAAGCAGTTTAGACAGTTCAGGCAGATTTGCTATGGGTCTTGTGTCGGATGGAGACAGAGGGATGCGAATCTTGGAAAGAGGGCGAATAAGAGCACGTTTCCATTGAGACGGATACACTGAAGCTTCGAGTGAGCGATTGAATAAAGCAGTTAGACACGAAGAGATTGTAGGCCACGCTATCCGCAATATATACAGTGGTATTCCATCTACCCCAGTCGCATAAGAATGGAGAGGTCGCGTGGAAATAAGCTTAAAGACTTGATCAGGTGTTATAGTAGAAAAACAGAATTCAGGATGTTGAGAAGGACGCACAGCATGGCTAATGGCAGTAACAACGTCAACACGTGTAGAAGGTAACTGAGCGGAAGACACTGATACATAAAATTCATTCAGTTGATTGGGAGTGAAAAAATGCAATGGAGAAACCAAAGTTGATTTAGCAAGACCGAGTGAAGCTAGTTCTTTCCAAAGCTTGGCGGGATCAGTAATATTCTTAAGAGTATTGAATTGAAATTCACTTTTGGCTCGTTTAATATCAATATTTAGCTGATTACGAAAAAGTTTATAGGTGGCGTAGCCAAGTGAACTATTAGTACGTCTAGCTTGTTTGAATAACCGATTACGAGTACGAATACGAGAAATAATTTCATTTGTGAGCCACCTCACCGGGGGCTTCCTAATCACAATCGCACGATTGGGAGCGAATTTGTCAAGTGCCTCAAGCAATCCACCAGATAGAATCCCACAGAATCCATCAACATCAGTATCAGACACATCTCCTATCGCAGTCCGCACACCATCAGCTATGGATTGAAGATACTGTTCAAACTCAGAACTATCAATACCCCTGAAGTTGCGTCGAGTAATAGAACGCACAGGTGTCGGATCACAATTGAAAAGCATCGACAGCTCAATAAGATCATGGCCAGCAATAAAAGGACTCTGAGATTTAGTAAATGATAACAACTTGTCAATGTCATCCACAACCAAAACGTCTAGCCATGAGTCTGAGGTCGCAGTATGATAAGTAGGTTCAGAGTCAACTATATGCAGTGATAAGCCAGACATAAGTTCACGCAAGTATCTCGATTCATAACAAGTTGACAACAAATTACAGTTCAGATCTCCGCCTATAATAATATTCTTATAAAGGTGCGAATAGCTTGTCAGTGATTCAACAAAATCATGTAGGAGAAGGCCCTTAGGTCGCCTATAAATGGACGCAAATAAAACAGATTCGCCCTCAGGGCAACGTACTTCAAGAATGAGATACTCAGGTGCACCCACGCTGGCATTACAGGAGGTAGCGATGATTTTTACTTTGAGCGAGTGATGCACATAACATGCCACCCCTCCGCCAATCCGCCCCACTTTGTCGTGACGAATCAGGAAATAGTTATCTAAGGCGACCAGTTGATCAGAAACATTCGTATTTAGCCACGTTTCCGAAATAGAGATAATATGATAGAAGTTAGTGCGGAAATATAAGCGTATAAAATCGATATGCCCGCGAAGAGAGTTAGCATTAAATTGAGCTACATTAAACTGGCGTGAGTGTCGACAAGGATTAATAGAGATCACTGAGTTAGGCCAGACGGGTCAAATAAGCTTTGCAAGATCAGTGGCATTGTCGATGTGAACAATTGTGTCGCCATCAGCTCGCCTGACACAAATGCGACCACTGCTCACCCAGACATACTTGTAAGATTTTTGCTTGGCAGTTTGCTTAGTCTGCTGCAAGAGATCATAAGCAACTTTAGATAAGAACTCGTTGACGTACATTTTACGATCAGAACTGTCGCCGCATACCTCTTCCTGTGTAAGAATACGTTTGGATCGCTTTTTTGCAATGACGATATCACGAACAGCCGCCGAGGCTAATGTGACAATAAGCGAAGTTGTGTCTGAAGGGGTCAAAGGTTTGCTGCCCGCAACCGCCAGGAGAGGCCCGCGAACAACAGTTCTGACATCAAGAACATGACATAACAGATTAGGAATGTCAAGAGCTCGAAACACATTTTTAACAAATTCGTCAGACGAAACCGACAATGCCGCTGGGACGCCAGAAATAATTAATTTGTTACTATTACTATCCTCGTCACGAACCAAGGGGGCCGAGAGAGTTGTCTTCAGCTCATTAACCTCGCGCGCAAGGGCCGCACTCCCTCGCTCTAATTCAGTAATACGCTGACAGTTACGCTCGACCTGATCTGCAATACGGTTTAATTTATTAAGCTTATCGTTAATTTCATCGTTAGTACGCTGTTGACTCTCAATAAACGCAGACATTCTAGCATCGGATACTTTTAGTTGTTCAATCAATCTCAACAAAAGATCATTAGTCTTAGACTGAGACTGAGTTAGATCCTGAGAGCCGGAGAGCAAGACATCGCTGACATTACTGACACTAGGCGAAGTAGAACCAAAAAATTCAGAGCGCTGTGAACTCTGACCATCTCTTGGTGTTAAAGGCATCGTCAATCGCGATTTGCAACAGGAACTCGCAGCCTTAGTAATAACATACGCCTTAACACAGCCGGGATGAAAAACTCTGCCGCACTCAAGACAAGATACTGAATTGCCGACGATTGTTTTGGTGCATTTGATGCATTTAGAGCACGCGCGCTGCATGGATTACAGCTAAGAAAAGCAGTCGACAGTCAATGAGTAAACATAGAAAATGACAATGTCACTAAACGCAATTCACAGTTTCAGTGCGAGTCCTATAGTATAAGTTAGATAGTCACATGTACACATCCGACCACATGCAATAGAGTGTAGAAGGAGCAGGAGTAAGCGCATACACAGCAAGAACGTTTTCGCAGACGGTTGACGCAAAAAACTCAAAATACGTAACAAGAGTAGGCATAATGCATGTGACCAGCCAAAAGACTCGCTTATATCACCAACTCCCGCACGCACCCATCGCCGTCAGGGCCCACTTCACAGTCAGGAGAGCCACATGTCCCAATGGAAATCACGAAACTATATTGGCAGCGCAGGCATGCAGGACAGCCAACCAGTAATGAAGCTCACTCCATTGGCAGCGCCGGCATGCAGGACAGCCAACCAATAATGGAGCTCCCTAAGACAGCAGTGTACATCTGAAGAGTAGTAGGTGCAGAAAAGAGCAGCTCAGACGGCAGGCACATGCGCAACAGAGGTCGATGACTTCCACGGAATGATTCTCGGAAATTAGGTTAAGATTAGCAAGAATACTTGTCACCCAATTGTCGAGAATAGAATGATGGTACCGTTATAAATGAGTACGCCGCGTGACAAGCGGCAAAAGCCCCGCTTATACCTGCAACAAAGTGGCCCGAAGGCACCCACGACAGAGACAATATGCACTTAAAACAGGAGCAATGAACAAAGGCACGTTGCTGTACTTACAGAGAGAGAGAGAGAGAGAGAGAGAGAGAGAGAGAGAGAGAGAGAAAGGACATGCGATGCTGTATATATGATTGTATATGTTCATTTACGGCCGGAATGATATGAAACTGATCAGATCTGTCTATATATGACCAGATTGGGATATAATGATATAAAATGTCCGGGAAAAATATTCTTATCTGACGGTATATGAACATATATAAATGAAATATGAACAGATATAAATTTTACATGCCCATGTATAGAGCATATATAATCATATATGGTTATCTATCGCCATATATGATCACATCGTACATTATACATGACACAAGATCTGATCATATATGGCGATAGATAACCATATATGATTATATATGCTCTATACATGGGCATGTAAAACTTATATCTGTTCATATCTCATTTATATATGTTGACATACTGTCAGATATGAATATTTTTCCCGGACTTTTATATCCGCGAATAAAATGTCCGTGATATAAATTGTCGCGGAACAAAATATTTATATCTGACAGTATATGAACATATATCAATGAGATTGAACAGATATATGTTTTACATATGTAGCATATATAATTATATATAGTTATCTTCGCCATATATGATCCAGATTCGTATATTATACATGATCCCGGGAAAAAATATTAATATCTAACAGTATATAATAAACCTATATAGTCATATAAAATTATATATAATCCGATCAGATATTGCATCTCAAAGTATTCGATAGATGGCATTCGATGGGATCTGTTTCTCGTATTTAAAATTTGTCAAACAGTGTTTGTATAAGAACGGTATCAAAAAACACGACACTGTCTCGCACTGTGGAGCGGCACAATTTTTGTATTAGTTGTATCGTGGAGTCTACTTTTATAATAATTAAAGTGACACACTCTTAAAAAATAACTTATTTTGAAAATATAACAATTTTCTGAAACTTTTACTTAAATATATATGTCCATACCTGATAAATATATATTTCGTACCTGATCATACCTGATCAGATATTTAACATATACAATAATACCAGATCATATAGCCTCAGATCTGGTCAATTTCCATATCTGACCGTATATGACCAATTGGATATGATCATATATGATGAGATATAAATATTTTTTCCCGGGTGGACTAGAGTTTAATACAATTGCCATTGATAATCCCCTTTAATTTTAATTGATTATTTCGCTTTTTGACTTCGATTTTTACTCATGTTGTAAAATAGTTTTCTGATTGTGTAGAATATTTATATTTAGAAAGAAAGAAATTTATAAAGATTGCTATATTGATCGTAGAGTAGAAAAAAAAATAACTTAACATTTTACAAAGTAGTGTCACATTTAAACTAGAACATTTGTATCGAATAACTCAGACGAATTAGGAATTTTATTTCTACGTGACTAATATCTATTTCTGATTGGGGACGATTTGAGAACTCATAAAAATAATTTAATTTTTTTTTATATTTAAATTTAGGTCACCGTAGATTAAACTTGTTACTTTAGAAGTTATTGTTAAATGGTGCATTTTATTTAACATTTTGTGTTATTTTTTCAAATTATTTAAAGGTTGCTAATTCATTTAAAGATTGTGGAGATTTGCGTATTCATTTTATATTGATCTGTTTATATACGTTGCAATTATTCACTGTATTTTATTTTAAACTCATGTAAACGAACTTTAGTTTTTCTTACACACTGCGCATCTGTTAAAAGTGGCGAACCTGATCTTTTTCTCCTCGTGTATATTTTACTCTATGTTACGCCATCTCTATGTTCTTTATGTTCAACCAAGATGTCGTCGTTCGGTCGTAAGAGAAACGACACAATATTATAATAAAAGTTTATTTTGTGTCAATCCTGCTTTCAATCAATTTCATCCAACAATTCTGGTAGCAGAGCGTGGTTGCCGCGATTGGAGAAAGAAGCTGCCGAGAAAAGAAGAGCGAAAAGCCGGAAGAAAAGTTTTTGAGCAGCAATCAAGATGGACAAGATACCGATAGGTTCTGTTCCACAACTCACGACTAAGAACTACCACGTTTGGGCTATGAAATTAGAAGCAGTATTAAGCCTGAAGAAAAAATACGTTCTTACGACGAACCGACCTACAGGCGACAGAGAGCGCGAAAAATGGGACAGCGATAACGATGACGTCATATCCATTATAAAACTAACCTTGTCCGACGACCAAGCCATGCAGTTTACGGACGGGAACAACGCGAGGGACCTGTGGGAGAAGATCAAAGAAACCTATGTGGGGCGCCTTGAAGATTCTAAAATCGACGCCACAGTTGAACTACGTAGCATAACAATGGGCGATAAGGAGATAGAGGCGGATTACGTCGCACGTGCACGAGGTCTAGCGTCAAAATGCAAAGGTCTGGGCATCAATATCTCAGATCGTGAGCTTGTATATTACGTTGTGAGAGGCTTGAACGGTAAATTTAGCCGTTTAAGGAATACACTTAAAACACAACGAGATAAGAAACTCGACGACATACTAGAAAACTTAAGAGAAGAAGAAAGCGAGTTATCTAACCAGAAGAAGCGTAACGATGCAACCTACGCAGCGAGAGATGGAAAACGCAACGCCGGGAAGAAATGTTACGTATGCAAAAAGCCCGGGCACCAAGCAAAAACATGCTGGCACCGAAGATCCAATGACAACGATAGTGAGAAAAAGGACCGACAACAAGACAGGGACCGACAACAGGACAGGGGACGTGGAAACCAGCGCAGCGATGCACAACAACAAGGTCGTCCACAACAAAATCGCCAAGATGGACGCAACGATCGGAACGAAAAAGCCAACGAGGCAACTGATGACTATGCATTCAAAGCATACGATGAAGATTGTGCAGACGATAATCGTAGAGTAAGTTGGGTACTAGATAGCGGTTGCAGTAGTCACATGATTAAAAAGAAATATGTAACTGACGATTTTGATTACATAAGCGGTAACGTTTTTCTGGCGGGTAAGGGTAGTGTGTTAAACTCAAAAGGAATCGGCTCAATTAACAGTAAATTTGAGATTGATAATAAATACGGTTATAATGTATGTCTCAAGGATACCCTATTTGTACCTGAATTAAGAAATAATTTACTTTCCGTACGAAAATTGGACGAAATGGGTTATAAAGTAATATTCGGTAACGACTTAGCATTAATCTACGATAATAATAAAATACTTGTGGGTAAAGGAATTAAAAATGGTCCTAAATATATTATAGAGAGCGAGATTGCAGTCGATACTTGTTTCGTAAGCATGGAAAATACGAAAAACGTAAGAAATGCAATGTTATGGCATAAACGCCTGGCTCATTTGAATCCTCAGTATATCGATAGGTTAATTAAAGAATCTCTTGTTGAAAATGCAGCTAAAATTTGTAAAGGGGAAATTGAATGCAAATCTTGTAGTGTGTCAAAGTTAACTCAGAAACCTCATAAAATAATAGAGTATGAAGTTACTAGTAAACCATTAGAATTGGTATATATTGATTTGTGTGGACCTATGCCAACTGATTCGATTAAAGATTCCAGGTATATGATGGTAATAGTGGATGATTACACGGGCATGTACTTTGTCTACTTTTTCAAACACAAAAGTGAATCATTAGATTACTTTATTGAATTTCAAAATAAATTTGAAAACAGATTGGAAACTAAAATCAAAAACATTAGAACCGATAATGGTCAAGAGTTTGTTAACGAAAGTTTCCATAAGCATTTAAATGAATCGGGCATTAGCCATCAAAAAACCGTGCCATATAATCCACAAAGTAATGGGAAAGTGGAAAGGGCGAATCGGGTGTTATTAGACAGAGCTCGTACCATGCTTAATGATAGCAAATTACCTCCCAGGTTTTGGGCAGAAGCGGTAGCGACTACATGTCACGTCTCAAACTTAACGCCTAGAAAAGAGAAAACTAAGACTCCGTTCGAATTATTTTTTGGTCATAAACCGTCACTAGAACATTTAAAAGTATTTGGTTGCGTTGCATTTTTCTATGTACCTAAACAACACCGAGATAAATTGGAACCTAGAGGCGAAATTGGCATAATGGTAGGCTATGCTAGGAGTCGCAGCGGATACCGCATTTACGATATCAAAAATCAAAAAATAATAGAAGAACGTACAGTCAAATTCCATGAGAACACTATGGGTTCTAATTTTAATTCTAAGGAAGTGTCTGAAGAGAAACTTGAAATTTTTGATTTCGAATCATTACTTGAAAAACCAAATGACGAGTTAGTTGTAATACCATTAGAGAACGAAAATGAAATACCCGAAATTAATGTAGATGCGGAATCTGATAGCGAATCGAATATAACCGATGATAAAAATGATAATGTAAATGAAATTCGTAGAGGTAGACTACAAGGGACAACAAAAGCTGTGATGCAGGCTCGTTCACATGAAGAGCAGCGAAACCGTGAAGCAAAATTATTGGAACAAGGTGTTCGCAGGTCAAGACGAATTGCTGGTATGAATAATGATAGTGTTCACATAAGTAATGTAAATGATCCTGAAGTTAACGAAACTAATGATATAGTAATTCCCAATAATTTTAAAGAAGCAAAAGACAGTAAAGATTGGTTAAACTGGCATAAAGCTATGAAAGATGAACTCGAGTCATTACATTCTCATAATGTATGGGAAATAGTTGATAAGCCATCGAACATTAGAATCGTAAAAAGTAAATGGGTTTATAGCATTAAAGATGATCCCGAAAATAAAACAAAAAGATTTAAAGCGCGATTAGTTGCCGCGGGATTTAACCAAGTTAAGTACAGAGATTATGAAGAGTCATATTGAAGCATGGAGAACATTGTTAGCAATTGCAGCTAAACTAAATATGCATGTCCGTTTTTTTTATATAAAGACAGCCTACCTCTACGGATCCATTGATGAAACCGTGTATATAGAAGCACCTCCGGGATTTGAGGAAATGATTGGTCTCAATGAAGTATGTAGATTACTGAAAAGTATTTACGGATTGCCCCAATCTGGGCGCAACTGGTACAAACGACTTCGCAAAGAGTTATTAAAGTTAGGTCTTAAGGTGCTAGCCAGCGATAATTGTATCTTCATTTTTATTTGCGTAAGCGTTTATGTCAATGATCTCTCTATTTTTTATAATGAGGTTAAAGCTGGCAACGTATTTATTGAAAAATTGCGTAAAGTATTCGAACTTAATGAGACTACTAATAAGGATACATTTCTAGGTATGGAGATTAAGCAATCTGAAAAGGGAATATTAATATCTCAAGAAGGATACATTAAAGCATTATTGAAAAAACACGGGATGTTAGATTGCAAGCCGGTATCTACACCTATAGTCCCAGGACAAGATAAAGAGCCTGATTTGTCTGATAATGTTATTGAGTCAAAGGACTACCAAGAAATAATAGGCGAATTACTTTATTTAAGTAACAGAACTAGACCAGACATTACTTTCGCAACGAGCTACCTTTCATAATTTAATACCCGTCCAGAAAAGCGTCATTACATGATGGCAAAAAGAATCTTGCGTTATCTGTCAGGTACCTTAGATTATAAACTTTATTATAATAGAGAAAGCGGTAAACTTAACGGAAGTTGTGATGCAAGTTGGGGAAATGGAGTCAAAATGAAGTCATTTTCAGGTGGGGTGATTCAATTAGGTAAATCACTTATAATGTGGAATTGTCGTAAACAAAAATGCGTAGCTGATTCTACTTGCGAAGTGGAGCTATTTGCGATCAATGATATAACTAAGAATGTAAAATGGTTAATTGGTTTATTATCCGAACTCAGCTTTGAAACTCTGTATGAGTTACCCGTATATATCGCTAGTGATAGTCAATCAGCAATTGATGTACTTAAAGATGCGAGATCGTCACTAGATTACGACATGTTTTGTTAAAAATTCAATTCATCAAAGATGAAGTTGCCAAGGGACGTATTTGCGTATCATATGTTAATACTGACTTAATGAAAGCGGATTTTCTTACTAAAGCCGTAACCAAAGATAAACTTGTGTGGAGCTGTGCAGAATTAAATCTATTCTGAGAATATTATAAAACTCTACGCAGGTGGGGAAATGTGGAGATTTGCGTATTCATTTTATATTGATCTGTTTATATACGTTGCAATTATTCACTGTATTTTATTTTAAGCTCATGTAAACGAACTTTAGTTTTTCTTATGTATACACATTGCGCATCTGTTAAAGGTGGCGAACCTGATTTTTTTCTCCTCGTGTATATTCTACTCTATGTTACGCCATCTCTATGTTCTTTATGTTCAACCAAGATGTCGTCGTTCGGTCGTAAGAGAAACAACACGATATTATAATAAAAGTTTATTTTGTGTCAATCCTGCTTTCAATCAATTTCATCCAACAAAGATTCGTCTTTTGAACATTTTTTTCAGTAACTTGTATTCCGCACTTCACTGTCGTGGCATAAAATTATTTTATGTTTCAAAAAATGGAGACTAAGCATTCAAATTAATCCAGATGTATGCATATATACTGTATATATTTGATTAATAAGTAATTTATATATATATATATGCATATATATATGCATATATATATGCATATTAATTTCTTTTGTTAACTGGTAATTAGTAAAAATAAATTCTTTATTATTAAGATAACCAATAGATAGTTTATAAAAAATAAATAACCATTTATTTGAAAATTAATAATTAGTGAAAAATAATTAATAATTTTTTTAATAATAAATAAATAGTCATATATATATGTATATATATATATATATGACTATTTATTATATATATATATATATATGATATGTATATATATATATGACTATATATATATATATGCATATATATATGCAATATATATATATAGTCATATATATATATACATATCATATAGTCATATATATATATAATATATAATATATATATATATATATATATATATATATATATATATATATATATAGACATATATATATATATATATATATATATATATATGACTATTTATTTATTATTAAAAAAATTATTAATTATTTTTCACTAATTATTAATTTTCAAATAAATAGTTATTTATTTTTTATAAACTATCTATTGGTTATCTTAATAATAAAGAATTTATTTTTACTAATTACCAGTTAACAAAAAAAATTAATTTATATATTTACCTAAATACTAACTTTCACAAACTAGAAATTTTTCTTTGACAAATTACCAATTCTATAAGTAATCTACACTTCTCACAAAAATTAAAGGAATACTAAATTTATCTTTAAAAATAAGCAAAATTCAAGCAGCTATAACTTTGTTAAAAATAAACAAAATTTAAATTTAAAAAAAGGATTTTAAAGCTTGAAATTTCTACTTTCAAAAAGTTACTATTATTTTTTAGTTTCTGTGAGTTTGGTAATTTTTACGTATAGAAAACTACGAGCTGGATAAAATAGAAAATTTTTCTTTCACTTTGTGGGCCTGTCAAGTTCACAAAAAAAAATCCGCGAAAATTTTCAACTTTTTAACGTGAAAGCTTGAAGTTTTTCTTGCAAAATATTTTTTTAAAAATGTTTCTACAATTTTTTGTTACTAATTTATCGTAGATTGAACAAAAAATAAGCTTTTTAACTTTGATTGCTCATAACTCCCTTAGAAATCATCGTATTGCAATTCAAAAAACAGATTCTTAAAGCTGAAACTTTGCTCTATTAAACAGTATAATTGCCAAATTTTTTTAAATAACGTAGTAGATATGACACAAATTAATGAAAATAATGTAAAAATTAGCGATTTTTATCTTTTTCATATTGACCCAAAAAACAATTGTACAGAACAACAAGGCAGACACATCGAAACATTTTTAAAAAAAGATTTTGGAAGAAAAACTTCAAGCTTTCACATTAGGAAGTTGAAAATTTTTGCAGATTTTTTTTTGCACGTGACAGGCCTACAAAGTGAGAGAAAAATTTTCTATTTTGTCCAGCTCATAATTTTCTATAATTTAAATATTATTTATTTTTAATAAAGTTACAGCTGCTTAAATTTTGCATATTTTTAAAGATAAATTTAATGTTCCTTCAATTTTTGTGAGAAATAAATAATTTACTTTTACTTAAATATTATTAATTTTTATGTATTTGTTGGTAATAAAAAATAAAAAATAAAAATGTTTTGCAGATCCTTGCTTAACACTACAAAATAGGTGATATTAACAATTAAAGTAACTTAAATCGACCTGACTGGCAATATATATAACGTCTTTCCGATATGAACATTGAAAAACTGTAAGCCAACTTGGTTTGTCGGATTCACACAGCACTTTTTTTTCAGATCAATATCGAGACATTATTAATTTTGACCATGGTTTTGGTCAATTGATGTAATTTCTAAATTAAATAGTTTTTAATTTTATTGCGAAAAATACTACCCCAGCCAGGGTTTGAACCTGGAACCTGCCGTATACCGAGCGGGTGTCGTGCCAATTCGACCACTGGGGCTGTGGTAATATTTATCGCAATAACAACTGTAAGATGGAGCACCGATTACTAGGTCGACGGTGTATAATAAACAGAATAATAAATTTCTTTCGCCAGTATATAGAATAACAATTAAAGTAATTTAAATCGACCTGACTGGCAATATATATAACGTCTTTCCGATATGAACATTGAAAAACTGTGAGCCAACTTGGTTTGTCGGATTCACACAGCACTTTCTTTTCAGATCAATATCGAGACATTATTAATTTTGACCATGGTTTTGGTCCCTTGATGTAATTTCTAAATTAAATATTTTTTAATTTTATTGCGAAAAATACTACCCCAGCCAGGGTTTGAACCTGGAACCTCCCGTATACCGTGCGGGTGTCGTGCCAATTCGACCACTGGGGCTGTGGTAATATTTATCGCAATAACAACTGTAAGATGGAGCACCGATTACTAGGTCGACGGTGTATAATAAACAGAATAATAAATTTCTTTCGCCAGTATATAGAATAACAATATTTGTTTGAAGTTGAGAGAGAGAGAGAGAGAGAGAGAAAGAGAGAGAGAGAGAGAGAGAGAGAGAGAGAGAGAGAGAGAGAGAGAGATTGTGTTATTCTTTTTTGCGGCCATCAGTGTCGATTGTAATCTGATAGGTCAAGCCGCGCGTTCTACGTAGTTCATGGAAAAAGCGCGCTTGCGGCGCCGACAACGCTGCGTCCCAAGCGGCGAGGCACGTGTTTACTGCGCATGCTTGAGCATGTTAGGAGGGGCGCGCAGCCCGGCCGAGCGAGCACAGTCGTCTCGCGGATACCGTGCGTGATACATCGTGCGTTATACATAAATTCGAGTCGCATAATTGCATCATCTTTTCGCAGTTAAGTCATAAAGTATTTGAGATCGGCCTATTCATGTGCGATACATAAGATAATTGTGAAACATATACGGATCGGAAAAGCTCATGGACAACAGCGATCGTCACTGAGAGGAAGCCAGCGAGATACATCCTGGCGAGCCATACCGGCACGTGGAAGGTTCGAGGAAGGCAGCCATTTTCTGGAACGTTCGAGGAATCCTGTTCAAGCTGAATACAAGCAGCTACTCATACATCGAGAGGAAAGAAAGTCTGAGGCGTGCTCTGTAAGATTAGCTCTAATTATTTATCTGTTTTGCTCACAAGGTAACCATTTCATAATAGCAAGTAGAGACGTTAGAAGTTCATCTAACGTTACGTTAGGAATCCTGATCGAAGGATCCTATGCTCATCTGAGGAAGGTTATCCTTGTTCTTCTGGGGAAAGTTATCCTTGCTATTCTGGGGAGGAAAGTTATCCTCATCTCTTATTTCGGGTTTGTGCACAATTCATTTCGATTCAATTGTATAACATTGAGCTCAGTTTAAAGTAAAGTAAATAGTTAATAGTTTGGTTGCAACCATTTTCATGACAAGTAAAAACTTTAATTCTTCTTTGTACGATTATTTCTTTCTCATTAATTAGACAATATCTCTTGTTAATTTGCGAGCTATGTGTACTGTTCTTTGTATTACATATGAAATGAGAATGCGCTCTTTGCGAAATATATAAATCGTTTCTGGCATTGTAATAACACTATCGAATAACCGTTTCCGTGCGTTGCTATATAAGTTCTTATTCAATTACTTTATAATCTTCTAATAAATATCTTGCGAATTATTAGTTATCTAGTATTACGTTTATGCTGTGGTGAATTAATGTGTCAATCAAAGACTGTCTAGTACAAGATTTAGTCTAGTAAATTCAGTGAAAAACGTATCACTTATTTTGCTTTTGTTGTTCATGTCGTAAATATAGCTTATGTTGTAGTGATCGCTCATACTGTAGTATAATGCTTTGCAGAGACTTCGACACTTATTTAGTAATACTCAATCAGTATTAACATTACAAATAACATCCCTGAATAGACTGATGATAGTAATTCGGTATTTAAAACAAAAGATTGATGCATTATTTCCTAGATTATATAAATTCTATCTGAAGTGATATTCTGGTATTATTTGATTTATGTTTATGTTTCAAACGATCCTTTCTTTAGAGAAGAACAACTAATTCTAAGCTTGACTACGTCAAAAGAAATTATACGAGAATAATGACTACTATGACAATTCTTCTTACAACGAAGATTTTATATGATAAGGAAAGACTTCAGTAAATCTCCAAGTATATTATGATACATATTTAAAGAAAGGACTGTTCTATAATAACCATTGATTTGTTTCTTTTATGTGTTTTATACATTTATTGTATTTCTATAATATTTTGTATAATCAATATATATATATATATATATATATATATATATATATATATGTATGATTTTGTTCACGAATACTGGGAAGGTTTAGGGCAGTTTCCCTTCTCCTATGAAACAAATGTTGGTATTTTTTGTGTAGCTCTGCCCACTTTAAACTTTGATTTGAATTACATATAAATCATGAAACGCAATCTCTCTCTCAATAAACGGATTCTTTTCATTTGTTCCTTCCTCATCTAAGTCTAGAGTTCAGGCTTGTGCGCGAGCTTGTCCAAACAATATTAAAGTAATTTAAATCGACCTGACTGGCAATATATATAACGTCTTTCCGATATGAACATTGAAAAACTGTGAGCCAACTTGGTTTGTCGGATTCACACAGCACTTTTTTTTTTTAGATCAATATCGTGACATTATTAATTTTGACCATGGTTTTGGTCCCTTCATGTAATTTCTAAATTAAATAGTTTTTAATTTTATTGCGAAAAATACTACCCCAGCCAGGGTTTGAACCTGGAACCTCCCGTATACCGTGCGGGTGTCGTGCCAATTCGACCACTGGGGCTGTGGTAATATTTATCGCAATAACAACTGTAAGATGGAGCACCGATTACTAGGTCGACGGTGTATAATAAACAGAATAATAAATTTCTTTCGCCAGTATATAGAATAACAATTAAAGTAATTTAAATCGACCTGACTGGCAATATATATAACATCTTTCTGATATGAACATTGAAAAACTGTGAGCCAACTTGGTTTGTCGGATTCACACAGAACTTTTTTTTTCAGATCAATATCGAGACATTATTAATTTTGACCATGGTTTTGGTCCCTTGATGTAATTTCTAAATTAAATAGTTTTTAATTTTATTGCGAAAAATACTACCCCAGCCAGGGTTTGAACCTGGAACCTCCCGTATACCGTGCGGGTGTGGTGCCAATTCGACCACTGGAGCTGTGGTAATATTTATCGCAATAACAACTGTAAGATGGAGCACCGATTACTAGGTCGACGGTGTATAATAAACAGAATAATAAATTTCTTTCGCCAGTATATAGAATAACAATTAAAGTAATTTAAATCGACCTGACTGGCAATATATATAACGTCTTTCCGATATGAACATTGAAAAACTGTGAGCCAACTTGGTTTGTCGGATTCACACAGCACTTTTTTTTCAGATCACTATCGAGACATTATTAATTTTGACCATGGTTTTGGTCCCTTGATGTAATTTCTAAATTAAATAGTTTTTAATTATTTTTTAAACGGTGCTCCATCTTACAGTTGTTATTGCGATAAATATTACCACAGCCCCAGTGGTCGAATTGGCACGACACCCGCACGGTATACGGGAGGTTCCAGGTTCAAACCCTGGCTGGGGTAGTATTTTTCGCAATAAAATTAAAAACTATTTAATTTAGAAATTACATCAAGGGACCAAACCATGGTCAAAATTAATAATGTCTCGATATTGATCTGAAAAAAGTGCTGTGTGAATCCGACAAACCAAAAGTTGGCTCACAGTTTTTCAATGTTCATATCGGAAAGACGTTATATATATTGCCAGTCAGGTCGATTTAAATTACTTTAATTGTTATTCTATATACTGGCGAAAGAAATTTATTATTCTGTTTATTATACACCGTCGACCTAGTAATCGGTGCTCCATCTTACAGTAGTTATTGCGATAAATATTACCACAGCCCCAGTGGTCGAATTGGCACGACACCCGCATGGTATACGGGAGGTTCCAGGTTCAAACCCTGGCTGGGGTAGTATTTTTCGCAATAAAATTAAAAACTATTTAATTTAGAAATTACATCAAGGGACCAAAACCATGGTCAAAATTAATAATGTCTCGATATTGATCTGAAAAAAAGTGCTGTGTGAATCCGACAAACCAAGTTGGCTCACAGTTTTTCAATGTTCATATCGGAAAGACGTTATATATATTGCCAGTCAGGTCGATTTAAATTACTTTAATTGTTATTCTATATACTGGCGAAAGAAATTTATTATTCTGTTTATTATACACCGTCGACCTAGTAATCGGTGCTCCATCTTACAGTTGTTATTGCGATAAATATTACCACAGCCCCAGTGGTCGAATTGGCACGACACCCGCACGGTATACGGGAGGTTCCAGGTTCAAACCCTGGCTGGGGTAGTATTTTTCGCAATAAAATTAAAAACTATTTAATTTAGAAATTACATCAAGGGACCAAAACCATGGTCAAAATTAATAATGTCTCGATATTGATCTGAAAAAAAAGTGCTGTGTGAATCCGACAAACCAAGTTGGCTCACAGTTCTTCAATGTGTAACGATGCACCCCCACACATGCATCATTCCCGGCGAAGAACTGCCGGATGCCGCCCGACGATCTCCGTCAGGCGAGGAAAGGGCGCGGTGCGCCCACCTTATTTTTTAAACGAAGGAACCGCGATCGTGTGCGCGGCACTCCGCCGCACCGACATCTTCCCGGGTCTCCGACAGACACCGAGGGGAGCCGAACGCCGCCGAGCGCGAGCACGCTTACCGCCACGCCGATCCCGCTCCGCTCCGCCGGCGGCGCGGCTCACGCGGGAATCGGCCTCCCCTCCCTAGCGTACCACCCGGGCGAGTATAAAATACCGGCGCCGCGACAGATCGACACTCGCAATCCGAGCTTAGCTACCTGTGCTCCGCTACCCTCGGAGACGAGTACCTTTCCGCTTCCTAGGCCAGCTCACGAAACGGGGTACAGCGTTCTGTGCCTCGCTCGAGAGTTCTCGAGCGCTGACCGCCTTCCTACCCGGGACACCCCGTCTGCCACGGTAACCAGGGGTCGAGCGTGCTCGGCCTCTCGACAAGAGTTCTTGCCGCCGGAACAGTCGGACCTCCTCGTCAACCGATCGACCAGCCTAGCCCCTGGCCGTTCGTTTCCCTTACCTCCGCGCCGCATAATTAACACCGGACCATATCGCGAGAAAAGAAACCGCGCCGGATAACACACACGCGCCCGCGCCGCGATTCTCGCGCCGCGGGCCGACCAGCCATGGGCCGGCCTCAAGGCCCGTTCGCACGCGTACCGCATCGCGCCGGTGCGGACCACCTGATTCGCGTCCGCTGCATAAACCGAATGCGCTCCCGACATTTGTAACTATCGCGACCGTCTTATAGAGTACAATCCGCCCGCGTCCGCCGCATAAACCGAATGCGCTCCCGAAATTTGTAATTATCGCGACCGTCTTATAGAATATAATCCGCCCGCGTCCGCCGCATAAATCAGATGCGCTCCCGAAATTTGTAATTATCGCGACCGTCTTATAGAATATAATCCGCTCGCGTCCGCCGCATACACCGAATGCGCTGTACTTATCGCGGCTGTCTTATAGCATATAATCCGCCCGCGTCCGCCGCATAAACCGAATGCGTTTCCGTACTCTGTAATTGAACCACTGTAATAAACCACGTTTCGTATCAAAACTGCCTTCTGTCTCTGGGCCTACCATCGAACTCCTGGTCCGGCGAGCTAGTCCGCGTTCGATAAAAACAGCCAAAAGGCAGGCCGTTACATGGCGCCCGAACAGGGACCGTTTTGATCGTTCCGAGAGACAGAAGACCAGGATACGCAATGGCCAAAGCGTGGATATATAAACTACCGAAAAACGAGCTAATCGAAGAACTCACGCGACGCGAACTCGACGCCGGCGGCACGATGGACGAGCTACGGCAACGCCTGAGTGCTCATGCGACCGATCATCCCGAGATGACGCGAACCGACGCCGCGGGGGGCAACGAGACGAAAACGGTGCCTCCGATCATCATACAGCCGCCGGGATCGCTCCTCGCGCCGACAACAACCGGCCTGCCGTCGGCTCCGGCAACCCCGTACGAAGTTTTTTTTCCGGCGGCAAGCGATCGCCCGGCCGGATTCCCCGGTCAAGTCGTGGATCAAATAAGAAAATGGGGGTGCCATTTTGATGGCAAAGATCCCGTCGCGTTTCTCGAGCGGCTAGAGGAACTTAAAGACGCGTATCAGATTTCCGGCGCGCAAATACTGGCGGGGCTTCCGGAGTTACTTAAGGGCGACGCGCTTCTTTGGTACCGAAATAACCGGCACACATGGCAGGGCTGGGAGGACTTCCACGCCGATTTCCGCGAGTATTACCTCCCGCGACGATACCGCGCTCAACTCATTCGCGAAATACAGACGCGAATGCAGCGACCAGACGAACCGTACCGCAAATTTGCCACCGAAATGCTCACCATGATGCGCCGAGCGACCGGGTTCACAGAGGAAGACCGGCTCGACGCGCTCTACGATAATATGCATCCGCGGTACCAGCTCTACATCCGACGCGATTCCGTCACCCGGACGCGCGAAATCCTGCGCCAGGCGGAAGAGTTCGAGCGCATCGAAGAGCGGACTCGCGCGCGACAGCCTGCCGCCCCGCAACCCGCGCTCGCCGCTACCGCATACGACCGACACGAGTGTTGCTGGCGCTGTAAACAGCGCGGGCACACCCGTTTTGATTGCCGCCGGCCACCCAAACGGTTTTGCTCACAATGTGGGCGGGACGGCGTGTTTACGCGTGATTGTCACCCGCCGGCGGGAAATGCCACGCGGGCCGGGGAAGAGGCGGCCGCCCCCCGGTCCTCCGCATAACGTACAAACCGCGTCCGCACCTGAGCGTCCGCGTAGCGGACCAAACGTTCGACGCTCTCTTAGACACCGGGTCCGAAGCCTCCTTCGTGAACGCGAGCACCGCGGAAACGTTGGCGGCAAACTTCACAATCACGACAATTACCGGGCGGGTATATCTCGCCGATGGGACGCGCGCGGACATCTCGGGTTTAATTACGTTCCCCGTGACCGTACAAGGACGCATGTTTTGGCACCGGTTCCAAATCATGCCCAAGCTGGACTGCGACATGTTGATAGGCGTAGACCTGTGGGGCAAAATGGATTTCGCCATCCCGCCCCCGCCGCCGCCCAGCGCCGACACGATAGCAGCCACCGTCGGGGGCATTCACGAGGAGGACGCGGCGACCGAGGAGAACCGCCTCCGCCGTTTTCTGGCAGACGAACTCGCGCAGTTCGAAGGGGTGCAGGGCCCCACGGACCGCGGGGAACACATAATCCGCGTAAAAACCGACCGCCCGGTTAAGCAGAGGTATCGACCGCGGAACCCTGCGATGCAGGCGATCATAGACGCAGAAGTCGAAAAAATGCTGCAGGACGGCATCATCGAGCCGTCGCACAACGCCTGGAGCTCGCCGATCGTGATCGTACGAAAGAAAGACGGCAAACCGCGTTTTTGCATTGATTTCCGCTGGGTTAACGAGCTTACCGAAAAAGACGCGTATCCACTACCGCAAATCACCGCGACGCTAGATAGATTACGGGGGGCTCGGTACTTGTCAACCCTCGATCTAAAAAACGGGTACTGGCAGGTGCCCCTCGCGCCGGAGAGCCGACCCGTAACCGCATTTACGGTCCCCGGCAAAGGGCTGATGCAATTCCGGGTTATGCCATTCGGCTTGCATTCGGCCCCGGCGACTTTTCAGCGCTTGCTCGACTCGATCCTCGGCCCCGAATTATGGCCGCACGTGTTCGTATACTTGGACGACATCGTGATCGCCACTGAAACGTTCGAGGAGCACCTACGCGTTATGCGCGAAGTTTTCCGCCGACTCCGGGCCGCGAAGCTAAGGATTAACCCGGAAAAATGCCGTTTCTGTACCGACCGTATAAAGTATCTCGGCCACATCGTCGACCGCGACGGCATCCGCACCGACCCAGACAAGGTTAGCGCCGTCGCGAACTGGCCCGTGCCCCAGAGCGTACGACACATCCGACAATTTTTAGGGCTCGCGAGCTGGTACCGCCGGTTCATCAAAAACTTCGCCACCCTCGCCGCGCCGCTCACCGCGCTGACACGCAAGCAGGCCCGATGGGCCTGGGGGGAGGCCGAGCAAAACGCGTTCGACACACTCAAACGCACGCTGACCACCGCGCCGGTCCTTGCCTGTCCGAACTTTACGCGGCAATTTCACCTCCAGACGGACGCCAGCACCACGGGTCTGGGAGCCGTGCTCACGCAGTACTTTCCGGAGGGCGAGCGTGTCATCGTTTACGCTAGCCGCACATTGAATCACGCCGAGCGAAACTATAGCGCTACCGAACTGGAGTGTCTGGCAGTCGTATGGGGAATTAGGCGGATGCGCGATTACCTCGAGGGGTACCGGTTCACGGTGATCACGGATCACCAATCGTTAAAGTGGCTACAGAAACTAGAGTCGCCGTCCGGCCGATTGGGACGTTGGTCCTTTGAATTGCAGCAGTACGACTTCGACGTTAAATACCGTAAAGGGACACTGAACAAGGTGGCGGACGCGCTGTCGAGGCAATCCGAGCTCCTCAGCGTCACCGCCCCGAAGTGCCCATGGTATACGCGCATGTGGCATGCAGCCGAAACCGCGCCACACGAGGCGCCCGATTTCCGAATAGACCAGGGCCGACTGTGGAAGCACGTGCTCCACAGTCTCGATTTTAAAGATACACCGGCAGACGAACAGTGGAAAGCGGGAGTGGGGACAGTGGGGAGTGGGTGTGGAAGCGCGACCGACCCCTGACTAACAAAGAAGCCGCATTCAACGCAAAGCTCGCTCCAAAATTTATCGGTCCACTCGAAGTTCGTCGCATCATCTCGCCAGTAATAGTCGACCTCCGTAGCCGCCAGGGAAAGTGGTACCGTCACGTGCATGTACAGGATCTCAAACGCGCGCCCACCGATACGACACCCGTCGTACACGATCCCGACCTAGACGGGGCACCCGCCGACGAAACCGCCGCCGCGACCGTACATTACGAACCCACGCCGACGACGCGCGCTGAAACTGTTAGCGCCGACAAAAATATTATTGTCAGGGACCGTGAATATTATTGTCAACGGGTAAGATCACCGTGGAATATTATTGTCACGCCGAACAAAATAAAGATGGTACGACCTTCCCCCCCGGATAAGCCAGGAAACCTGGCGACGATAGGAAGCGAGCGAACAACGCGGCCACCGACCCGTCAGATCGACTGTCACCATGACGGAAGACACAGCGACGGAGCAAGCTACGGAGCGAAATATCCTACGAGAGATCGAGGAAATCCTGGGAGAGGACCCCGAGCCGTACGATCCCGCCAACCCCGGGATCGGGCACGGGTGGGCCACACTATACCGCGGCGATCCCGAGCCCACGCCGCCACCACCGCCGGAGAGACCCGCACCTCCACGGACGTGGCCTCGCATCGGCACCATCGTGCAGAGGTCCGACGCAGCCAACCGAGCGAAGCAAGCGTGGCTGACCACGCCGCCGCCACCGCTACCCCGGCGACTGCAACCGCGAAATACGGCACCGCTAAGGCCACGACCAGCTCTCAACCCGGCCCGAGTGATGGGCCCGCTGCCACCGCCGCCGATACCGATCATCGTCGCGCCCGGGATTACCGTGGACGTGCCACATTTCGCACGCCACGTCTCCCGCGAATACAAAGCCCGACTCGGGAACAGGCGCTGGCACATACGATTCAATGGAGATGGGTCCGTTCGATGGATTAAGGAGAAATCCCAGAGCAGCACGGGGTAGGTCCAGCCAAGGTCAGCCGACTACCCCGACCGGCCATCAACGCATGCCTCAAAGTTCAGGCATACTAAGGGGGGGGGTGATGTAACGATGCACCCCCACACATGCATCATTCCCGGCGAAGAACTGCCGGATGCCGCCCGACGATCTCCGTCAGGCGAGGAAAGGGCGCGGTGCGCCCACCTTATTTTTTAAACGAAGGAACCGCGATCGTGTGCGCGGCACTCCGCCGCACCGACATCTTCCCGGGTCTCCGACAGACACCGAGGGGAGCCGAACGCCGCCGAGCGCGAGCACGCTTACCGCCACGCCGATCCCGCTCCGCTCCGCCGGCGGCGCGGCTCACGCGGGAATCGGCCTCCCCTCCCTAGCGTACCACCCGGGCGAGTATAAAATACCGGCGCCGCGACAGATCGACACTCGCAATCCGAGCTTAGCTACCTGTGCTCCGCTACCCTCGGAGACGAGTACCTTTCCGCTTCCTAGGCCAGCTCACGAAACGGGGTACAGCGTTCTGTGCCTCGCTCGAGAGTTCTCGAGCGCTGACCGCCTTCCTACCCGGGACACCCCGTCTGCCACGGTAACCAGGGGTCGAGCGTGCTCGGCCTCTCGACAAGAGTTCTTGCCGCCGGAACAGTCGGACCTCCTCGTCAACCGATCGACCAGCCTAGCCCCTGGCCGTTCGTTTCCCTTACCTCCGCGCCGCATAATTAACACCGGACCATATCGCGAGAAAAGAAACCGCGCCGGATAACACACACGCGCCCGCGCCGCGATTCTCGCGCCGCGGGCCGACCAGCCATGGGCCGGCCTCAAGGCCCGTTCGCACGCGTACCGCATCGCGCCGGTGCGGACCACCTGATTCGCGTCCGCCGCATAAACCGAATGCGCTCCCGACATTTGTAACTATCGCGACCGTCTTATAGAGTACAATCCGCCCGCGTCCGCCGCATAAACCGAATGCGCTCCCGAAATGTGTAATTATCGCGACCGTCTTATAGAATATAATCCGCCCGCGTCCGCCGCATAAATCAGATGCGCTCCCGAAATTTGTAATTATCGCGACCGTCTTATAGAATATAATCCGCTCGCGTCCGCCGCATACACCGAATGCGCTGTACTTATCGCGGCTGTCTTATAGCATATAATTCGCCCGCGTCCGCCGCATAAACCGAATGCGTTTCCGTACTCTGTAATTGAAACACTGTAATAAACCACGTTTCGTATCAAAACTGCCTTCTGTCTCTGGGCCTACCATCGAACTCCTGGTCCGGCGAGCTAGTCCGCGTTCGATAAAAACAGCCAAAAAGCAGGCCGTTACAAATGTTCATATCGGAAAGACGTTATATATATTGCCAGTCAAGTCGATTTAAATTAGTTTAATTGTTATTCTATATACTGGCGAAAGAAATTTATTATTCTGTTTATTATACACCGTCGACCTAGTAATCGGTGCTCCATCTTACAGTTGTTATTGCGATAAATATTACCACAGCCCCAGTGGTCGAATTGGCACGACACCCGCACGGTATACGGGAGGTTCCAGGTTCAAACCCTGGCTGGGGTAGTATTTTTCGCAATAAAATTAAAAACTATTTAATTTAGAAATTACATCAAGGGACCAAAACCATGGTCAAAATTAATAATGTCTCGATATTGATCTGAAAAAAAAGTGCTGTGTGAATCCGACAAACCAAGTTGGCTCACAGTTTTTCAATGTTCATATCGGAAAGACGTTATATATATTGCCAGTCAGGTCGATTTAAATTACTTTAATTGTTATTCTATATACTGGCAAAAGAAATTTATTATTCTAGGTGATATTAATACAAAATTACCTTTTTCAAAAAAGGTAAAAAAAGTGCCAAGTACACGCAATGTATTTTGTAAATTCAAAAATCCAACCTAAGTGATAGCTTTATATCTTTTTCACAAAATTATATTATCTAACTTAACTCAAGTAACATGTATTTAAAAAAAAAAGATGTCAAATCTTTAATTTCTTCTTTACAAAATTATATTACCTAACTTAACTCAAGTGACATGTATTTAAAAAATAGTGCAAATTAGAAATTTGCACTTGGCTTCCTCATAGAGGAAGTGATGTCTTAAGATCGCGGTCTTACATACAGGTCTCTCAACTCTGATGTGTGTATGTGCCAAATTTACCGAAATTTCTATAACTTTAGAACTAATTAACCAAATCTTAACGAATTGTATATAAAATAGGGGTAGAATTTTCCGGGGAGTACTATAGAGTGTATAGTTTTTTGTTACCGATTTTCTGGAAACCGTTTTTTTTTATTCTTCTAATTCTTGAGTAAAAAAATTTGACGAAGCAAAAAGAACCCCTTCATTATTAGCAATTTTTATTAATTCTATATATTCTTCAGTTTTTTTTCTGCCCCTAAAATAATTCAGAGAAGAATGCGATGGGAGTAAGGGTGCCGTCGGATGGCGCGTATTGCGATACGAGCGTATCGGGCGTATCGAAGTCTGCAGCCAATCACAGACAATCCGCCGATTTTGGTACGCCAAAATTTGCTCCTAAATGTCCCATGGAGCGGATTTCAACAGATTAAGCGTAAGCGGACCAGCGGATCGCCAATCACAGAATCTTTCCGATAGAGCTCTTTCAAAGATTCCGTTGAAACGGATCCGTGATTGACGATCCGCTGGTTACGCTTCCGCTTTATCCGCTCAATGGGACAGTAGGACCGTTTGGCGACGCGTACTGAACACACGCACACAAACACGCTTGTGACGCATGCACCTAAAAGGGCAAACGTAATAACCTCCAAAGTGAAGCCAGTTGTACGGCAAAAAATCTATGTTGAGATCGAGATCACCAAGGTATTCGCCACCGCTTAATCTAGATCCAAATCACCTAGATTACCCCGAGAACAATGTCACCACGTCGATTTACGTTTCAGATCCAGATCGCCCTCGAAGAGGATCACCTCGCTTGCGTTCGCCGAAGAATTTTGGTGACTTTTGCATGACATCGGTGTATGGCAGTTTCGAGATCAAGATCGCCAAGGTCATTGCCAAGGTATTCGCCACCGCTTAATCTAGATCCAAATCACCTACGTTACCCCGAGAACAGTGTCACCATGTCGATTTACGTTTCAGATCCAGATCGCCCTTGTTTTCTCCTCGAAGAGGATCACCTCGCTTGCGTTCGCCGAAGAATCTTGGTGACTTTTGCATGACATCGGTGTACGGCAGTGTCAAGATCAAGATCGCCAAGGTATTCGCCACCGCTTAATCTAGATCCAAATCACCTACGTTACCCCGAGAACAGTGTCACCATGTCGATTTACGTTTCAGATCCAGATTGCCCTCGTTTTCTCCTCGAAGAGGATCACCTTGCTTGTGTTCGCCAAAGAATTTTTGTGACTTTTGCGTGACATCGGTGTACGGCAAAAAATCAGTGCAATGTTATTTTAAAATATATTTTTATCTTCTATTGTAATTCATTTTCTATTTTGTTCTAGATTTTTATATTAGCATCACATTACTTTTAATGTTATTATTTTCTCTTATTTTCTATGCCTGCGCACAAATTGAGTTGTATTAAATATATTTATTCAAAATTGTGTTATAATTAATGCTTACCTGATATAGCGTTTAATTAACAAAGAAGCCAGTATAGTCTAGAATAACAAATATGTAGTAACAAATAAGATAGCAGTAATAAATCTGCGAAAGAATGAGTCAGTGACAATAACTCAGTTAATCAGATTTATTTTTTACAAGTAATCATTACAATATATATCACTGATTGAGAATACGTTTTACAGCGAATAGTATCACAACACGAAATATACAGAGAAAGTGCGGACGAGCGTTCGCATTTACAGCGCCGAGAAAGAAATAAATCTCACTCACACCTTTATGAACCATATTACTTTCATTAATCGATAATCGATATTATGCCACATTAAATTTTATGAATTCGTATTGCCACCTCGGTTATTTCCAAATGCAATTTAATTTTGATTTCGCAACGTGTATCGTCACGGTTTATTAATCGTACCTCTGACGCATATATTTGTCCGTGAGTTAAAAAAGAGAAGTATTTTAATTGCGTTAATTTTTTAAGTAATTCTAACGCCAATTTGCGAATATGTAAAATAATTGATTTCCGTATTGCGTTCACAAAGCTGCAGAGTGTTCATTGTCCACTTTCTCTCTAATTCGGTAACTTTATAACGAATTTAAATTTAAAAAAAAAAAGGAAAAAAAGAAAAAAACTAAATATCTTTGCGGATTAATTTATTTGACTTTCTACGAAAAACGGAAAATGTACTATCTTCTCTCGCGTTAGATACGCGAAGGAAACATCTCGGAACGTCACGTTGCCCGATAATTCTTTTTCTAAAATTTGCCCGCCCTCCATGGGAATAAACGGCTGTCGATCGATTAACTCGAACAGACGAACATTTGCGCCTAAAGCCTTATTCTCTGCTTATTTAACTCACTATACGTCCTGGACAATCCGTTCAGAGATATGCCCACGTAACCGGCGTACAACACAGAAAGGCGCTTAAGCTTCCAATTGTTATGTCGGAGTTCGATACTATGAACACTCCATTATAAAGGACCGAAAGAGCAATAGCATTCCCGGAAAGACCGGTCATACCGAAGAACATTCCTCTATACAGACTCTCTTTGTAACACAATTTGAGAACGTCTTGTAGTTTTGCGCTGTATCTGTCGATCTCGCGTTTTTCTTGCGCGAACGACTCAACAGTTCTTATATTGCTAATTCTTTCCTTCGCCGTCGTATTGACCACTGTAAAACTACTTTGCAGATCCTTGGAGATTCTTTTCAAGATACGTCCCCAAAAGACAGCAACGACCGCGATCTATCAAAATAATAGATTACGATGCCTTAATGATGCGTTATATCTGATTAAAAGCGTGAAACGTACCGCTCAATCTCCCGACTAGTTCTCCCGTACTTTCTCTGTCAAACCTTGCTGTTTCCTGTTGAAGGATAGCGGCGTACGCCTGCTTCCTAAAGGAATGCGTGATTCTGTTCCCCGCCGTCGACATTAGATAAACTCTGCCAAAGTTGCTCACACCGCCTATGAAAAATACCACAAAGAGAGCAAGCGTTAACCGATTAAGGTTTTCTTTCATATTCGTTTTTTCCACGGTATTGACAAACGTCTATCACTTTGCCAAAGCAGAACGGGACTGCCATTGTTACGCTGGACGACACGAACAACAAGGCGACGGCCTTCAACAGAGTCCACTTCTCGGGGGCGGCCAGCAAAAGTAAAATCTTCAATTCCGAGCGTCTCTTTGCCTTAACCGCATGTACTACGGGCATAGATGCGTCGGACAGGATAGCGTTAGTCGTATAGTGTCTCAGTCCAATGAACACGCGGCCCTTCTTCGAGAATCTGACAATCCTGCTAGTGTCGGCCGTCGGCCTTCGATTCGGGTTAACCTAAACACAAACAGTGTCACTCAGGATTTCATTGAAACATCGTGACTACGCATATGTACGATCGAATACGTGCGATCAGCTTTGCGGAAAACTGTCCAAATTCTCCTGAGTATTCTGTTGTGTATTAGATCGCAATAATTCCTAATTGCACGCACTTCGTATGTACATACTCCGTTTCTTCTCTTTTCTCTACTGCTCTACTAGTGCACCTTCTACACTCAATATGGCACCTGAGCCCAAGAAGGAGGGCTCGACCCACACGTACGTTACGATGGAACTGTGTGAGTGTGCGATCCGCTCAAACAATGTTCAAAAGATTGTTAAGCGTATCAAAAACGGCGGATCGTCTGTGATTGGTCGCAGAGTCGATACGCCCGATACGCGCGTATCTCGATACGCGCCATAAGACGGCACCCTAATATTAAATGATTATCAGCGTGGATTTGGAGTGAATGATATGGGTGTGCGTGACGACACGGACGGCGGATAATGCGGCTTATAATTAAGTATAAAATAAATTTATTTATTTATTTAAAATTTCGAGGTCTAACAGCGCCAAGTTTTTTTACAAGAAAAATTTATGTATTTTAATAAAATATTTTTATTTTGTACTGTTACCTTTGTAATTCTTTGTGATTAAATCTTTTATTCTATTGAAAAATACATATATAAACTTTATATTTAAATACAAATTGTATTCCTTCGTTGGATTAAATATTTTAATAAAATATTTGTATTTTGTACTGTTACCTCTGTAATTCTTTGTGACCATTAAAAAATACACATGTAAACTTTGTATTTAAATATCTTGTATTCCCTTGTTAAATTTAAATAAAATTTTTTAATCTTATAAAATTGTTATCATACATTATTTTTTAATTGACACAATGTAAAGATTTTTCAAAGTAGTGCAACAATTATTTTTTGAAGCAATATACATGTTCTCTCTGTAATTGGCGCTCTAATTTAAAGAGATATCATTTCTTTTTTGTAATTGTAATAGATCACTTGAAGCGCGACTCTTCTTTTTGATAAGGTAACATAATTTTGTGACGTGTATCACTTGGGTTATAATTTTTTGGAAATAAAGATACTACTGCTTAGATTTTTTCGAAATTTTTCGAGATATAAAGATCTACCACTTGTTATTTAGGTTTTTTCGAGGTATAATACTACCACTTTCTTTTTTTTTAGGTAACAACATATACACTACTATACGTGTACTTGGCGCCTTTTTTTCTTTTTTTTTAAAAAGGTAATTTTGTGCGGATATCACGCCTTTTTGTAGTATATTACGCCTTTTATAAACAGTATGTACAGGATAAAGCTATTTGGAAGTATAATACTACCACTTTGTTTTTTTCGAGGTAACAACATAACAGGGTGACAACATAATACATATACACTACTATGCGTGTATTTGGCGCTCTTTTTTACCTTTTTTTTTAAAAGGTAATTTTGTACGAATATCACGCCTTTTTGTAGTGTTACGCATCTTAATCTTATAAACAATATATCTTATAATCTTATAAACAGTATATAATACAAGGTATGAAGCTAAAAGTGTTACGGACTATTATTTCTAAAGAAAACAACAATTTAATATTTTGCTTAGTTTTTTTTAAATAATAATCTGTAACCCAGTTGTACACCTCGTATATATTTTTCAATTTCAACATAAAACATAATCGCAATAAAGCATGATTAATGTTAATAAGCCGTTAACTGTAAAATTTTTTATTTATTTTTATTTGCTTGTCTTACTGAATGTTGTTCGCAACTGTATATGTACCGATATCTTCAGGTATCGTTATTTTTGATAATTATTTTTACGTCAGACATAATTTTAATTCATCCAATTTTTATTATGTCTAGACATAATTTTCGTCCAATTTTTATTATGTCTAGACATAATTTTAATTTAGCGATTTTTATTATGTCATGACATAATTCTAATTCTGCCGCTAGGGAAATTTTAAGTCGATTCTTATGAATCAAGCTTGAATTCAATGTCTAGGTGTCCCAGGTTGCCGATGACGAAGTCCACATAGTGCGCTCTATAGTTTTCGGTGTTCAGGTGTATTAATACCTTGAATTCGATGGCCACGTGTTCCAAGTTGCCGATGACGAGGTCCACATAATGCGCTTCGTAGTTTTCGGTGTCTACGTGTATTAATACCTTGAATTCGATGTTTAGGTATCCCAGGTTGCCGATGACGAGGTCCACATAGTGCGCTCTATAGTTTTCGGTGTTCAGGTGTATTAATACCTTGAATTCGATGGCCACGTGTTCCAAGTTGCCGATGACGAGGTCCACATAGTGCGCTTCGTAGTTTTCGGTGTCTACATGTATTAACACCTCGAATTCAATATCTACGTGTCCTACATTGGGTGCGTTCAGCCGATACTCCGCTAGCCTAGCAATCGTGAGCAGTTGCTCGTTTTTGCTCGTTTCCTCTCTTTTGACCTAATGGATTAAAAGGAGAGAAAACGAGCGAAAACGAGTGACTGCTCACGATTGCTTGGCTAGCGGAATATCGGCTGAACGCACCCATTCAGATTTAAAGTTATTAATACACCTAGACACCAAAAAATATGAAGCGCACTATGTGGACCTCGTCATCGGCAACCTGGAACACGTAGACATCGAATTCGAGGTATTATTACACCTAGACACCGAAAACTACGGAGCGCGCTATCTGGACCTTGTCATCAGCAACCTGGGACACCTAGACATAAATTTCAAGGTATTAATAAACGTAGACACCAAAAACTACGGAGCGCACTATGTGAACCTTGCCATCGGCAACCTGGGGCACCTAAACATTGAATTCAAGGTATTAATACACGTAGACACCGAAAACTACGGAGCTCACTATCTAGACATCGTCATCGGCAACCTGGAACACTTAGACATCGCATTCAACGTATTATTACACCTGGACACCGAAAACTACGAAGCGCACTATGTGGACCTCGTCATAGGCAACCTGGGACACCTAGACATCGAATTCAACGTATTATTACACCTGGACACCAAAAACTATGAAGCGCACTATCTGGACCTCGTCATCGGCAAACTGGGATACCTAGACATCGAATTCAAGATTGATTCATAAAAATCGACTTAAAAATTCTCTAGCGGCATTTTTTGCCAAGCGTAGAGATTGTAGAGAACCTTCTTTTTCGTTGAAAATATATTATATCAAGCTTGATTCATAAGAATCGACTTAAAAATTCTCTAGCGGCACTTTCTGCCAAGCGTAGAGAACCTTCTTTTCCGTTGACTCAAAATATTTATTATTACCTAATTTACCTAAATAGAAATTTTTTTCCTGACCGATAAGTCTATCGACCTAATTTCGAAATACGCGCGCGATATCGAAACTGACGATACCTGCGCCGCCAGTGTCGAAAAAGTGAAAGTGACGTCCTCTGTTTGTTACATGTATGTTATAATGAATAAGAGCGGTCGACGTAGAAGAAAGTATCTTAAAAAAAAATTTTGACATTTGGACTTTGCGTCGCAATATCTCCGCTCGTAGGGCACGTAGCGGAATATTATAAGAGAAACCCCCCCCCTAATTGGACCCCAAGCTATCTATCAAGCCTACTTAGAACTTGATCCGTTCACTCGTTATCGAGATCTCAACATCTTGTATACTCGCAACCCGTCGCGAGACACTACCGTGTCTCTTGATAATTTTGTGAAAAAAATATAAAGCTACCACTTAGGTTAGATACATGTCACTTGAGTTAAGTTAGGTAATATAATTTTGTGAAGAAGAAATTAAAGATTTCACATCTTTTTTTTGAAATACATGTCACTTGAGTTTGAAGTACTGGAAGGCGAACATTATTTTCTGAAATATCTCACTAATTAATTCCTAATATTTAAATATACAATAAATAACAAATAAAACTATTTCTAATGTTTACTTTTTTCTCTGTATATATCTGCAGAAAAGAAAACCTATTTTCGAAGGCTGTCCTTTAACGGTAGAAGAAAGCGATATTCTTATAATGAGTCATGCGATTCGTCACCAATCAACGGATGTTGAAATTGAAGATCTTATCAAGTTAATCAACTGCCATCTTCCGGCTCCAGTAAATCCTACAAAATATATATGTTCTTTAAAAAATTTGTCAATATTGCTAAAGTTCAAAATCATATACTATTGTCCAACATGCATTATACCATTATATTTTGGAAATGCAAAAAAGATTAATTGTCCAAATTGTCAAAGTTTATATATTGAGACAGATCTTCGACATAGTGGTAGTTTTTTTGTATACATTTCTCTAAAGGAACAATTACAATATTTATTATCAGGGCTATTGTTCTATCGATTGCAAATGAATGGAGACTACAGTGGTATTTCCGATGTAACTAGTGGAAAAGTGTATAAAACATTATTAGAGAAAGAGACTGTAAATAATTTTGATATTAGCGTGCAATGTAATCTTGTAACGATGCGCCCCTTACGCCAAGGCATCGTCCCCGGCTACCACCCGCCGGATGCCGCCCGACCAATCCTCCGTCGGGCGAGGACCGGGCGCGGTGCGCCCACAATTTTTAATCTTTTGAAACGCACCGTGTGCGCGGGAAATCCGCCGCACCGGTGCCTTCCCGCACGACGCCGACGAGCGCCGAAGCGAGCCGATCCTCGCCGAAGCGAACACGCAGGATCGCGCCGCTCCCACCACCGCACCGTCGCCTGACGATCGGCCTCCCTCCTGCCAAGCTCACCGCGCCGAGCGGTATAAAAAGCCGGCGCGCTCGACGAAAAGACACTTCGTCTTTACCACGGCTCTCCGCTATTCCTGACGAAGCTACCCTCCGAATTCTAGGGCAACACGCACAACGAGGTCCAGAGTTCTGGTTCTCGACTGAGGGTTCTCAGAGTGTTCCCGAACTCCTTGAACACTACCCCGACGGCCACGGCACCGTGGGGTCGAGCGTGTTCGGCCTCGCCGCGAGGGTTCTCGCGACCGTAACCCCGGGATCCCGCCATCCTCCGGTGCAATGCACCGCGCTATCTTACCCGTGCATATGGACTATACCGCGTCCCGTATGTAATACCCCGCGTTCCGTTATTGGCATATGTATTCCGTCGGTTCATATAGCATGGCTCCTGCATTCTGATGTCTGTAGCCGCGTTCCGTTTGTAATATACCGCGTCCCGTATGTAAGATACCGCGTTCCGTTATTGGCATATGTATTAATTCGGTTCATATAGCATAGCTCCTGCGTTCTGATGTCTGTAGCCGCGGTCCGTATGTAATATACCGCGGTCCGTATGTAATATACCGCGTTCCGTATGTAAGATACCGCGTTCCGTTATTGGCACATGTTATAGTTCGGTTCGTATAGCATAGCTCCTGCGTTCTGATGTCTGTAGCCGCGGTCCGTATGTAATATACCGCGCTCCGTATGTAATATACCGCGTTCCGCTATCATCTTAGATCTTTGTTTTATGTATTAATTCGGTTCATATAGAATATCCGAGATCTGTAGCCGCGGTCCGTAGGGAATATACCGAGCGGCGTTATTCTCTCCTCTGCATACCGCACCTCGGGGCGAAAACTCGAGTTCCGATATTCCATATACCGCGCCGCGTGCACCGGCACTACCGACCACTGTAACCTACCGCGTCCAGCTTGCGTGTAATACCGAATCTTGAATAAAGTGCATGTTACTGTCACATGGCAAATTGATTACTGTCTCTGGGCCTTTCATTGAACTCCCGATCCTGTGAACCAGTCCGCGTTCGATAAAGTCGGACCGTTACAATCTAGATAGAGTTAGTACTTTTAAATCACCTAAAATGTCAATGTGCCCAATTCAAGTTGCAGTAAATGAGCTTCCATACCGAGACAGAAAAGATAATATTATATTAACAGGTTTGTGGTATTGTGGTGCGGTAAGGAGAAACCTGTGATGGATATTTTTCTGCGACCATTATAGATGAATTGAAGGATTTACATGAAAATGAAATTATCAAATACTTTTACTTCGCCAGTGAGTAGTGAAATTACAAAAATCCTTTGCTGCGACTAAACTGGCTAATATTTATTTAACAAGCACAACGCGTTTCAACCGAGATTCTGGTCCTTCTCAAGTGCGTACATTAAACAGACCAAAAGAAATTTGGTGACTAGAATCAAAGAACATCGTGCTGATATTAAAAAGCATCCCAGTAATCATTCTGTGGTCAGCAAACACAAGACCTCTTGCAATCACGAATTTAATTGGACTAGTCCCAAAGTTCTACATAGCGAGAAACATTTTAAAAAGAGAGAGATAGCCAAAATGGTGTTTATTAAGAAAAACAATAACACTATTAATTTACAAAAAAACACCGATAACCTTCCGGTCATTTGTGACAAAATAATAAACTTAATGTGAGCGCTTTCGGTTACCTCTGCCTTTGTTTCTCACTCAGTCGTCTGTCGTCACTTATAGTGAACGCACCACCGAATTTCACGTTTGTTAATATGACTCGAATATCTTTTATCGCCTTTGACACACAAAACATGTAAGTGTTGTTATTTTATTCCTGAGTTTACTCTTCGTACGTCATTTTAGTTTGTTAAGGACGTTCTCTCGTCCTTATACTAGAGAAAATCGATTTTCTTAGGATTTTCTTGAAACTGTGAATATACGTTAATTTAGGTGTGCTTTATGCGTGGTATAAATTTCAGTACCTCTTCTGGTATAAAAAATCCGTACAAAATTATCTTTTTTAAAAAAAAAGTAAAGAAACGCGCCAAGTACACGCATAGTAGTGTATATGTTGTTACCTCGAAAAGAAAACAGTGGTAGTATTATACCTTAAAAAAATCTAAGTAACAAGTGGTAGACGTAATCTTTGTATTTCGAAAAATCTCGAAAAAACCTAAGCAGTAGTATCTTTACCTCGAAAAAAAAAAAAAAAAAAAAACGAAATGGTAGTATTATCATACCTCGAAAAAACCTAAGTAACAAGTGGTAGACGTAATCTTTGTATCTCAAAAAATCTCGAAAAAATCTAAGCAGTAGTATTTTTATGTCAAAAAAATTATAACTCAAGTGATACACATCACAAAATTACGTTACCTTATCAAAAATGAGTCGTGCTTCAAGTGATCTATTACAATTACAAAAAAGAAATGATATTTCTTTTTAAATTACAGCGCCAACTACAGAGAGAACATACACTGAGATAAAAAATTTGTCAATTCCAAGAAATATTTAGTCCAATACGTTCAACTAAACATTTTAGTTAGCTAACTAAACATTAGTTGAATTAATTAATTCTTGATTAAAAATACAAAATAAATTGTTGAAACAACTAATATTTAGTTAACTAACTAAAATGTTAAGTTGAACATATCGAACTAAATATTTCTTGGGATTAACAATTTTTTTTCTCAGTGTATTTTTTGATATACAAAGATTACGGTCTACCACTTGTTACTTAGGTTTTTTCGAGGTGAAAAATTACAGAGGTAACAATACAAAATACAAATATTTTATTAAAATATTTAAACTTAACAAGGGAATACAAGGTTTATATATGTATTGGGAATACAAAGTTTATATATGTATTTTAAAAGATTTAATCGCATCGCAAAGAATTACAGAGGTAACAGTACAAAATTAAAATATTTTATTAAAATACATGAATTTTTCTTGCCAAAAAACTTGGCGCTGCTAGCTGGACCTCAAAATTAGGTCAGCATAGTGTGTATGTGCGAGCGAGTGTTATAGGTGTGGGTGGTGTGTGTGTGTGTGTGTGTGTGTGTGTGTGTGTGTGTGTGTGTGCGTGTGCGTGTGCGTGTGCGTGTGCGTGTGCGTGTGCGTGTGCGTGTGCGTGTGCGTGTGCGTGTGCGTGTGCGTGTGCGTGCGTGTGCGTGTGCGTGTGCGTGTGCGTGTGCGTGTGCGTGTGCGTGTGCGTGTGCGTGTGCGTGTGCGTGTGCGTGTGCGTGTGCGTGTGCGTGTGCGTGTGCGTGTGCGTGTGCGTGTGCGTGTGCGTGTGCGTGTGCGTGTGCGTGTGTGTGTGTGTGTGTGTGTGTGTGTGTGTGTGTGTGACGATGAATAATGCGGTTTATGATTAAACCGTTACCTTATAATTTTTTTGAAATAAAAATACTACTGCTTAGGTTTTTTCGAGATTTTTTGAGATACAAAGATTACGTCTACCACTTGTTACTTAGGTTTTTTCGAGGTATGATAATACTACCACTCTTTGTTTTTTTTTCGAGGTAAAGATACTACTGCTTAGGTTTTTTCGAGATTTTTCGAGATACAAAGATTACGTCTATCACTTGTTACTTAGATTTTTTTAAGGTAAAATACTACCACTGTTTTTTTTTCAAGGTAACAACATATACATTACTATGCGTGTACTTGGCGCGTTTCTTTATCTTTTTTTTAAAAAAGGTAATTTTGTACGGATATCACGCCTTTTTGTAGTATTACGCATTTTATAAACAGTATGTACAGGGTGTTATTTCGAGGTATAATACTATACCACTTTGTTTTTTTTCGAGGTATGTATATACAAAATATGCTTAACGATGCAAGCTATTTATTTGAAGAACAATGAAAATGTGAATAAAAACAAAAACATACAAAAATAAATTTAACCAAAAACAGATTTAATAAACAATAAACGAAAATTTAATAAAAACTTCTAAAAGTTTAAAATAATATTAATTATAAAATATTTATACAATTGACATACTATTAGGAAATATTATCTAACAAATATGATTGAAAATACATACAAATACTTGATTACTTACTACAAATTATTATTATTATTATTATTATATTAGGCATTATAGACGCGCACTTTATGCGCGCTATTTAGCTTTAATATTATACTATTACTATTATACTATTAACTTTTTCATACACATAACTGTCAAAATATACAATGACAGCCGCTCACGAAGTAAGCGTAGCCAGAGAACCAATCGGCATCGTGGAAAAGCAACAACAATTAATAAATTTCGATAAATTCGAATATTGATTTAACATGCTTTTTCAGAAATGGAATTAGAACATTAACGAAAAAGAAGTAAATTAAAGACTTAAATTTTATAATAAAAAATATTCTCTTATTTACGCTATAATTATTAATTGCATATTTTAAAAGAGCAGTTGGGAGACGCCACGCCGAATTTTACACTTAATAATTCAGCATATTGGTTGCTTTTTTCTGTACGCATTTCTCTGTTTATGTATGTGTACGTGCGCGCGTGCGTCGTATATATGCACATGTATATAAGAATACACATATAAACGCACACATGAGCGTGCATGTAACACAAACACATTTTAGTTTAACCATAAGAATACACATATACATGCGCACGCGCGCGCAAACCCACAAACACATTTCAGTTTAATACTAAGTATGAAGTTATAACAGTTAAACAATTTAAGTACAGAATTTTCTATGACATCTAAAACGTGATTGAGAAACGCTTGGCGTGGCGTCTCCCGACTGCTCTTTTAAAATATGCAATTAATAATTATAGCGTAAATAAGAGAATATTTTTTATTATAAAATTTAAGTCTTTAATTCACTTCTTTTTCGTTAATGTTCTAATTCCATTTCTGAAAAAGCATGTTAAATCAATATTCGAATTTATCAAAATTTATTAATTGTTGTTGCTTTTCCACGATGCCGATTGGTTCTCTGTCTACGCTTACTTCGTGAGCGGCTGTCATTGTATATTTTGACAGTTGTGTGTATGAAAGAGTTAATAGTATAATAGTAATAGTATAATATTAAAGCTAAATAGCGCGCATAAAGTGCGCGTCTATAATGCTTAATATAATAATAATAATAATAATAATAATTTGTAGTAAGTAATCAAGTATTTGTATGTATTTTCAATCATATTTGTTAGATAATATTTCCTAATAGTGTGTCAATTGTATAAATATTTTATAATTAATATTATTTTGAACTTTTTTAGAAGTTTTTATTAAATTTTTGTTTATTGTTTATTAAACCTGTTTTTGGTTAAATTTATTTTTGTATGATTTTGTTTTTAAATTTTATTTTAATTTTTAGTTATTAAATTTTTTGTATAAGTGTTTTTATTTACTAATTAATTTTCAATTTTTATTTTCTGCATTTAATTTAACCTAGTTAAGCAGCAGTCGGGAGTTAAAAAAAAAAACAATTTTTTATTGTTTAATTTTTTGTTTCTAATTTTTATTTAAATTATGTTTTGTTTTTAATTTTTTTTAAATTAAATTTATTTATTATAAGTTTTTTTTAAAATTTTTTTTATTGTGTTTTTAAATTTTTTTATAAAATTTTGTTTTTAAATTTTTTTAAATTTTTATTATAATTTTTTGTTTTTAAATTTTTTTAAGTTTTTAAATTTTTTTAATTTTTTTATACAAGTTTTTGTTTTTAACTTTTTTTATAATTTTTTGCTGCTGCTTCGGAGATTTTTATTAAATCTGTTTTTTACTAATTAATTTTTAGGTTTTTATTTATTTTATATTATTATAATTTTTGTTTGCTTTTTTTGCTGCTGTTGCGAGATTTTAATTATTTATTTTATATTTTTAAAAGCAATACATATATTTCTATGCTATGCAGAAACATATTTTATAATATACATATAAATAGTTGAAAATATAGGTACTAGGCATAATCTAAATCCCCCCATATTTCCACACCTCACCTGGTATCCCATCCTTTCCCATTGCTTTTCCATCCTTTAGTTTCCTTATTGTCCCCCTCATTTCTTCTATGCTTATCTCCTTTTCCTCCTCTCCTTCCTTTTCTTCCCTCCTCCCGTCCTCTCCCATCCTCACCCTCCCCTCTACTCCACCTAACAGCTGCATAAAGTACTCCTTCCATTCTTTCTCCTCAATCCCTTCCTGGATTCCTCTCCTCTTTCTTCTCTCCCTATTTACTATTTCCCATACCTCCGATTCTCTCCTTGCTTCCATCGCCCTTCTCTCCCATCTCAGATTCTCCTCCTCCTTCTTCCTCTTACACAGCTCCTTAAACTCCTTCCTCTTTTCTCTGTATGTGTTGCCCTCTTCCCTGCCTTTTCTCCATTCCCTCAGTTTTCTTCTCGCTTCCCTCTTTGTTTCTCTGCATTCTTCGTCCCACCACCCCACCTTCTTATTCCTGCTTCCCTTCACCTCCTTTTCTACCCCTATTATTGCCTCTACTATTCTCGTTTCCATATCGTCCCATTCCTTATTTATCTCTTCCTCTTTCTCTTCTACTTCCCCTATTTTTTCTTCGAACATTTACTTCTTCCTCATTCCACACTCCTCTGTTTCTTTTCTTCCACTTTCCCCCTCTGTCCTCCTCCATGCTCCCCCATACCGCCATTTCCAAGGGCCAAGGGATGATGGTCTGAGTCCACTCTATCCCCCACCGTCATGCTCTCGATTTTCTCCCTTTTCTCTCCATCCCCTATCACATAGTCTATCACTGTCTCCCCTCTTCCTCCTGTAAATGTAAATTCCCCCTCCTCATCCCCTCTCACATTCCCATTGAATATCTCCCACCCTCTCTCCTCTACACATTTCACCAGCAACCTCCCCTCTCTATCCATCTTTTTATCTTTTGATTTTTTTCCTCCTTTCCTCAGCCCTCTCCCCTCTTTTTCTTCTACTTTCCCTCCTTCCTGCCCCGTCCTTGCATTGAAATCTCCTCCAATTATCGTAAATCTTCCTTCCTCTTTCTCTTCCATAAAATGCCCTAGTTCCTGTAAGGTCTCCTCCATTCTCTCCTTCTTTGCATACACCCCTATAATCTTCCAGTTCTCGTCACCTATCCTAACCTTTCCCACTATCATTCCCTCCTTGTCAATTTCCATTTCCGTTCCCTTCTCTTTTAACCCCTTTCTTATTCCCATTATCATCCCTCCTATTGCTCTTCCTTTTTTGTTCTTCTTTCCCGCCATTTGCACTCCCCATTCATATCCTGTTGGCATTCTCCCCCTTATTCTTTCCCAGCCCTTTTCTCCTATCTAGGTCTCTATCAAGACTATCACATCTTCTTTCTTTAGCCCCTCCCAAAACTCCTTATCTTTGTTTTCCAAACCAGCTACGTTCCAGAATACTATCCTCCACACTGACCTCCTTCTTCCCTCCACTTCTCTTCTGACCACCACCTTGGGGGGAAGGAGTTGGAGACTTGGGCATGGAGATATATAAACAGAGTATGGAAGGGGGGAGGTTGGCCGGAGAATTGGAGATAGGGATTAATCGTCCCAATCGTAAAGAAAGGGGAAGGAAAAAAGGTGGAGGAGTACAGAGGAGTGACAATAATGTCGTCGCTATACAAGGTGTACACGGCCATTATTGCGGAAAGGTTGAGAGAGGAGTCTGAGGAGAAGGGAATTATACCACATAATCAGACGGGCTTCAGAAGGGGAATGGGAACGGTGGATAATATCTATGTTTTAAACTACTTGGTGAATAGGAGGCTGGAGAAGAAAGGGGGAAAGTTAATAGCATGTTTCGTAGATCTGAAAGCGGCATTTGACTCGGTAGACAGAGGGGTGCTAGTAAAAGCAATGAGGGAAAGGGGAATAAAGGAAGGGCTGGTGAGAAGGACGGAGGAGTTGCTGAGGGAGACGAGAAGTAGAGTAAGGGTAGGAAATGATATAGGAGAGGTATTCTGGACGGGGAGGGGGGTGAGACAGGGGTGCCCGCTAAGCCCGTTATTGTTTAACGTGTTACTAGCGGATATGGAGAAGGAAATGGGCAGGGTAAAATGGGGAGGAATAATGTTAGGAGGTAAGAGGGTATATACGCTGGCATATGCTGACGATGTAGTACTAATTGCAGAGGACGAGGAGCAAATGAGGAGTATGTTGAAAAGATTAGAGGAGTACTTACGGAAGAAGAGACTGGAGTTGAATGTGGAGAAAACGAAAATAATGAGGTTTAGGAAGGGAGAAGGGAGGGAAAGTAAAAAAAGATGGAGATGGGAAGGGAAGGAATTAGGAGAGGTAAAGGAATTTAGATACCTGGGATATGTGTTCCAAAAGAACGGAGGACAGGAAGCGCAGGTAAAGGAAAGGATTAGAAAAGCGGCGGCGGTGATGGGAAAGGTATGGGGGATAGGGAAGAGACGATTTGGGAAAGACTGGGGAAAAAGATTGTGGTTGTTTGATAGGCTGGTGTGGACGGTGATGGGATATGGAGCAGAAATATGGGGATGGAGAGAAAGAGAAGGGATGGAAAGGATGGAAGAAAGGTATATTAGATGGGTCTTAGGAGTGGACGGGAGAACACCGTGGTACCTTGTTAGGGAAGAGTTGCAAAGGGAGAAGATAAGAGGGAGAGCGGGGATGAGAGCATGGAGATTTGAGAAAAAGTTAGAAGAGGGTAGAGGAAGCAAATTGGCGAGGCGGTGTTGGGAAGAGATGAAAGGAAGGGAGAAGGAAGGGAAAGCAGGCTCGAGTTGGGAAAGAGAGAGAGGGAAGTTTTTCGAAGAAAGAGGAGTGAAGTTAGAAGAATTGGAAAGGTTGAGAGAAGACGGGAATGATTGGTTTGGTAAGCTGGTTGGGGAAGATAAGGAGAGGCAGAGGAGAGAGAGATGGGAGAAGATTGAGAAGTCAAAGTATAATAAATGGTATAAGTGGATAAAAGGAGGGGGTATTCCGGGATATTTGAAGAAGGGATGGGGAGAGAGTAGATGGAGAAGAGTAGCGAGGTTTAGATTAGGGAATGAGGTGAAAGAGAACAGATATTGGGAAGGGGAGGAGAAGAAGAAATGTAGAGTGTGTGAGTATGGGGAGGAATCATGGGAACATATATGGGAAGAATGTAGGAGTTGGAAATCAAGAAACGGTAGCTGGCAGGAATCGGTGGGATGGGTATTGGATGAAGAAGGGGGAGGGGAGGAATGGATGATAGAGCTAGAGGAGGAAAGAAGGAGAAGGAAAAGAGAGGTGGAAGAGCTGGAAGAAGGAAGAAGCAAGGAGGAAAGAGGAGAGAGGGGAAGAGAGAAGGAGAGGGAAGAGAGAGGAGGATAGAGGAAGGGAGAAGTAAGTAATAGACTCATGCTTCCAGATCCAGGATGGAGCGAGAGGGGAGAGTAATAGCAGAGGCGGTGGAAAGGATGGTGGAGGAGAAGGTAAGAAAGTTGGTGAAGGAGAAGAAGGAGGACGATAGAAAGAAGGACGAGAGAATGGAGGAGATGGAGGAGAAATTAAGGAGATTGGATTGGATTGGATTGCATTGGATTTTTATATATTATTTAAATAATATATAATACTAATGATTAACAATACAATACGAATAAATAAATAAATAATTTTATTTGACCATCAATCTCATCTGTATTAACATAAGCAAGAACATAAGTAAGAAGCAGCGTAAAAACGAAGAGAAAATTAATAAAATGTATATAGACATGGTACGATTGCAAATTACATCGATAAAATTAATATATATACCGTTATGACATAGTTAAATTAATGACGATGAGGTCAAAGCAGCATCTGATTGCGACAGCATAGGTATCACGTTGTTGTATGTTTCTTTCAACTTTTCTGCTTCGATTTCTTTCGCGCGCAATCTAAAATAATCAGAGAAAAATCTTCTATCGTAAAATTTTATAACGTATTCACGATTATTATATTAATTTCTTTTTATCGTTTGCCAATTACGAAAAACATGCGATGAAAAGAATCATATTATATGTCACAAATACACGGAATAATTGCAAAAAAGGACACATTCTACAGTTAATTTTAAATAATTTTTAAAATTAATTAAAACACGCAAGTTTGAATAAAAAATCTGATTAAAATATCAAGAAAACGAACTTGTATAATTGTTTGACGACGTTCACCAATACTCGTGCCTATAGGTAACGTTGAAGAGCGTTAATTCCGAAATAAAACCCTGCAGAAAGTTCATGACGTCTCGACTGATTTGCTCGAGCCTGGATTTCGAGATGTTTGGCAATGCCTCCTGATGTAAAAACATATCGTTCAACTCCAGCTCCTTCTTCAATGTGTTTACTTGTTCCCGTAGCTGTTGCACGATCAGCTCTGTCCGGGGCTGAATGTGCCGCATTGTCCTGATCGGTTTCAGTTTTGCAATTTTAGCGGTCAGTCGCATGGTCGACAAAGTGACGTCGAGATCTTCCCTCGTAATGTGTACATGAGATACAAAACTAACGCATAAAAAATCTGGCTTTTAATTACTCACAAGCGAAATGTTATATAAATATGTAATTTTAGATCAAGTGAGAAATTTAATAGAAAACATTGAAATTTTAATTGTATATATTAAAAAGTAGAGTTTATATTTATTATTTGGAAAAAAGATAAAGAGTCTAGATTAAAGTGAGAAAGTATGTGCTATTTTAATTTCAGATTTATATTTATTATATGATTACCGAATGACGGATGTGACAGTGAGATTGTCTTTCAGTAGCTTCAGCAAATTATTTGAGCGAACAACGCTGTATGTGCACATACTTGGTTTCCTAAGATGCAGGAAATATTGTTCCAGCTGTATTTTCATTAAAATCGCCATACCTAAGTCGGCTGCTGTTTTCTAGCAGCTCGATTTTCCCACCGTACCAGTTCCAGCCATCTCTACGATATGTATCTAACATCGATCCGTAAAAACAAATTTGTAATTTTTCTTTCGAGGTGTCTTTCAATCGAGACAATTTTTTTTTGAAAATCTAGTCAAACTTATCGTGAATATTTTATTCCAAATATTTTAAATATTTGAAACTTGTATTTATACATGTCAAATAATGGTTCTATATTTAAATATGTTATATCCATCTAAAATATTTAAACATAACATTCTAGACGTATTAATATCTTAATTTAAAAAAAGTACAAAAAGTTCTTCCTAGTAATCTCAAAATTATCGTGCAAGAATATTTAAAATATGGGAATTTTCAAGATTTATTTTTAAAGATATCGAATTTATTATTACTTTTGCTGTCGCTACAACAACTTGCGATTTTATCAGGCTCGCGTTTGAAACGTGGATAGTGATCACAGCAGCACCCAAATGTGATACTGCATACATTGTGCCTTTCACAATCGATCTCCTGGCTTCTCCTTCGAGTATTTTTCTCAGAGTCTCCTCCACATTCTCTGCATCCACTACAGTTACATTCTGAAATTGTAACTATGTTAATTAAGCAAAAAGCTGATTTGACGCTCTATAGTTTCGAGCAAATCGTAAAAATAACTATTTTTTAATTCAACGTTATTATTTTGCGACGTGAAATTGAATAACCTCTCGACTCACGTTTGTCAAAATACCAAATACTCGTTCTCTGCGATGTTAGCTGTAATCGCCGTAAGAAAACCAATCAACATCGCGGAAAAGAGCCAACAAAGCAATTCGAAACTTTCGAGAAGACTTCGAGAGATGCGAGTATCGATTTAACATGCCTTTTTTTAGAAAGGATAAATCATGACTTAATTTTTTCACACGCATTTTCATTCGAGCAGTATATGCGACGTTCGACTCGAGCCGCTTGGATATATCGTAAACTATGAAGCTATGCTCCGGCGACGCTCGCCTATGTGGTGTCGATGCTCCAACGAATCTTTTCTTGTTATTGTAACACTAGATATATTTTATCTTAATTACTTCTCTGGTTCAGTCTTGTGCAGTCAGTTAAATCAGTCAGTCAGTCAGTAGTGTCAAAACGTTCGCAAGTAGAGCACAGAGCACTGTGTAAGAATAAGAAATGGACCGAGAAGAAATGGATCAAGAAGAAATGGATCAAGAAGAAATGGAAGAAGAAATGGAAGAAGAAATGGAACGAAGATATCATAGAATCGAAGACTGTATAGAAATTGTTTACCCCGCAGTAGGAGTATGTATACTTAATACCGTTGCGTGCGTGTCGCCCGGTATGCTTTTCGAACTCCAAGTTGAAGCTTGCAGCGAGCAGTCTTTTAATAAACGATCGTCGTTATTTTCGTGAGTGCGCGAGTGTGAATAAGTGTCTGAGAGAGTCACGGACTAACTGTCGGCTTGGGTGTAACATTTTTGAAAATGCATACCGGGGCGGCATGCACGCAACAATACATAATTGTATATTATATACTTTTTTTAAAAATTAACTATTCTGTTATCGCGTTACAGTGGATATGGGTCGACAACGTGCCGGTGCACGAGATCCCACTTTTTCATATGGTGAAAATTCGGATTTCTCACAGACAGGTGTGTTTAATATTTTTTTCACAGATTTTTAAATTTAAAAAAAAAATTTAAAAAATTTTTTTTTAATTTTTTGTACAATTTGTTTTTAGCCAAATGTTTTAAATTTTAACGAAATACTCATTCGTGGATTTATTAATATACATACCCAGCGTTTTTTTTACGCTGGTTCAGACAAGTAGATGTTGAGAATAATAACGAAATCTGGGACGTGTCGGGAGACGAAGACATTTATGGATTTCGACGACTGTTCGAAATTGAACACGAGTTCGAGAAAGAAGAAGAAGAAGTGTGGTAATTTTTTACAATTTAAAATTTTATGAATAAATATTTTTATGCTTAATTCCATATATATATAATTTATTATTCATTTTTTTCCGCTTCCTTCACTATTATTAAGTATATTTTTATAATAATAATAATATTTTAAATAATAATTAAAGTTAAATCCGCGCAAGGAAAAGAGAACGCCAACGAACGTCGACGCTCGCCCTTATCATCGTTGTATTGTATTTACAATATATGTATATCATATTGATACAATATTTATGTATCCGTTATACGTTGCATATATCGTATATAATATCATAGCTCACCAACGAGTCGCCCCCCCCCTCGCTCCCCTTCACCAACGAGTCGTCCTTCCCCCCCCGCTCCCCCTCACCAACAAGTCGTCCCCCCCCGCCCCGCTCCCCCTCACCAACGAGTCGTCCCCCCGCCGCGGCTGACCCCTCGCCACCAAGTCGTCCCCCCCCCTGGCTGACCCCTCGCCTCCAAGTCGTCCCCCCTCCCCGGCTGACCCCTCGCCAACAAGTCGTCCCCCCCCTCCCCGGCTGACCCCTCGCCAACAAGTCTTCCCCCCCCGGCTGACCCCTCGCCACCAAGTCGTCCCCCCCCGGCAGACCCCTCGCCACCAAGTCGTCTCTCCCGGCGCCTTCCCTTCCCCCCGCCCCTCACCCCCCCTCGGAGCTCCCGGGGTAGATCTGTTATTGTTTTATCTACTATTAAGCCCAAGTTGAACGAAATCGGTGAGGAGGCCACTATTCTTCAGATTTACCCATAAGTGTAACAATTTAATATCTGATAATAACCTTATGAATCTTGTATGTAGTTTATTTTTTTTAATTAAATATATTGCTTTTTTTAAATGTTTTTATTTAAATAATAAGTGTATGCTTTAATAATTATATAGTTTATTCTGTCCAATAGTTTATATTTCATGGTTTAGTTTCTCATAAACAAATTATATTATTCTTTCTAATTTCGTATAGATATGATGTTTGCTACAAAACTTTTAAATGCAGCAAAATTGGATGAAAATAGAACTAAGCAAAATGAGGAAATATCAAACGCCTTATTGTTAAATGCAGATAATAATACGGAATCTGAAATAATGACAGAAGTCGCTGATGAATCTCTGGTACATAATGATAGCCAATCAACAGAGAACTGTGAAGAGAGTAGGTTACAAAGTTTTAAATTATAATTTTTTTAGCATTTCTTATTTTATTTTTAATATTGTATTTATATGTTTAATATTTTTTTTTAAGAAGTATATGTTCCGTTATTCCGTTAAATTTATATTTACAGATTATCTATTTTGATGGTCAGATGCATGCGTTCTTCTCTTATTGCGAACATATGAAGAGATGGAAGAAAAGTTTAATAATGGGAAATTCTCACATAAAAAATGTTGGGAACTAGTTGCTACAGTATTAAAAAATAAGGGATACAACGTAACAGGGCCACAATGTTCCTCAAAGTTAAGAAGCTTAAAAAAGACATACAAATCAATAAAGGATCATAATTCTAAGTCAGGAAACGATCGGCGAACATGGCAGCATTTTGAGGTTCAGAGTAATTTTTTTTATTAAGATATTATTTCTTCTAAAATATATTCAAAATAAATAATTATAAATTCTATCTACAATCAATTTTAAACACTATATACAAATTGTATTCCAAATTATAAATAAAAGATTTACAAAAATTTTGTGACATAAAATTTTTTTTTTATAGATTATGGATAACATATTTTCAAAAAAAGCCTGGTGTAAGCCTGTAGCACTTGCTTCGTCGACTGGTCTGTCAATTAAAAATATAATTACAGGAGAATCTTCTGCAACTTCGTTACAGTTTCCATATGATGAGTTTGATGCTGAAAAGGAAAATAATCTGCTTGAAAAGAGTACAAAATTTACAAAAACATCTGTAAAACAACTTTTGGAAAAAAGAATAAAGCAAAAAGAAGAGCAAGAAACTAAAAAACAGAAACGTCATGACGATAGAATGGCTATGGAACAAAACTTGATCGACACTGTTGCACAATACTTAAATAAGAAATAAGAATATGAAACATTTTTTACTTAAACATGCTACATTTGCTATATTTCTTTGTAGATTAAAACTAATGTACGTATAATAATCTTATTTGTCTTAAAAGACTGATATTTCTCGTCAATTGCATAGAGATCTCTTTATTAACATGATTTATTTTGAGTTTCCATTATATTTTTCTTATAAAATTTTGAAGGTAGTACAAAATATGAGTGATATGTTTGTTAACTGTACTGTAAGACATTTCTATTTCAGTTATTGTTGAGAATTATTTGCTTCCCGTGCAATGCCATGGATGAGCGTATGCGTGTGAGTGTGCGTGGAGCTAAATTTCGGTAGTCGGGCGCGAGGGACCAAAGTCCAGTTTCCCTCACCTCACGATTCACTCGCGTTCCGCGATATCGCCGGCCTGCGACAAGCGTCGCCCTTCTCACTGTACGTGCGAACCTTGACGCGAGAGAGTCAACACAATAAAGTTATACGTATTCTAAGTGTAGAGAATTCCTTCGAATCCCGTCCCGCGGTTGTTATACTGTATTAACAACAGGTTATGGGCCCAGCACGCCTGTTCAAATTACGGGACGCGAAGTTCAATTTTTCGGTATTCTCCGTTGTGTGAAACGGAAGGTCTCTCGCGGTGTACTCCGTTCTGTGTGAAGAAGGAAAGAATTTTCGCGGTATTCTCCGTTGTGAAACGGAAAGTCTCTCGCGGTGTGCTCCGTTCTGTGTAAAGACGGAAAGAATTTTCGCGGTATTCTCCGTTGTGAAACGGAAAGTCCCTCGCGGTGTGCTCTGTTCTGTGCAAGGACGGAAAGAATTTTTCGCGGCGTTCTCAGTCGGCATTCTCCGTTCGTATAAAACGGAAAGAACAATTAAACACTTCGTTCGGGCGGAACGAAACGAACGTTGCCACGTGGGTGATACGTGATTGTGTTGAATACTTCGTTCGGGCGGAACGAGAAGAACATTGCCACGTGCGTGACACGTGAGTCAAGAAAGGATGGCGGATCTTCACCTGAACCAGATTACGAAATTCGACGGAAGCAATTTCCAACTGTGGAAATTTCAAATCAGCACCGTGCTGGTTGTTCAAGGAATAAAGGGCTACGTTGATGGAACAGTCCCGAAACCGGAGGTCGGAGCGGCAGGGTATGCAGATTGGTTGAAGAAAGATGCGGCGGCCATGTGCACGATTTCGACAGCGGTCGAGTATTCTCAGCTAGAATATCTAGTTACGTGCAACACGTCGAGAGAGATGTGGGACAAGTTAATAAGCATACACGAGCAGAAATCTGCTTCGAACTTGCTCCATCTCAACCAGAAATTCCATAGCTATCGAATGGGCGCGAACGACTCAGTCGCGCAGCATGTCTCGAAAGTCGAAAATATGGCGCGCCAACTCAAGGATCTCAACGAGCAGATCTCCGACAACGCCATCATGGCAAAAGTGCTAGGCAGCCTCCCCACGAAATATAGTGCCCTCGTGACTGCGTGGGACAGTGTAGCTGTTGAAAATCAAACGATTAATAATTTACGAGAACGTTTGATAAAGGAAGAGAGTCGCCTCACACAGAATGAAGAAGCGGAATCAGCGTTTAGTGCGGTGAGTGGCACGTCCCGCCGCGGAGGCAACGGGCGACAGGACCAGAAGAAAAATGTCAAGTGTTTCCACTGCAAAAAGGTTGGACACATTAGGGCGAAGTGTCGAAAATTCATCGCTGAAAAAGAAAAAGGTGCTGGTGAAGCAAATGTGAGTGCCCTGATAGCAACGGTCAAAGCTACAGGAGAAAAGTCGGATTCGTCCGAGATATTTGTCTTCAATGCTTCTCATGACGAAAAGGAAGAATTCATGAGAAAGGATGCGCGCGACGTGTGGTACGGAGACAGCGCCAGTTCGAGATACATAACGTTTCGCCGGGATTGGTTTTCAAGCTTCTCGGAAGCATCGGGCGAGATCATACTGGGCGATGATGGGCCATGCGCGGTAAAAGGTTGCGGATCAGTGCCGATTAGAAGCTTGGTAAACGGCGCGTAGTTGTCCTTCAACATCGAGAATGTGATATACATACCATCGTTCAAGAAAAACTTGTTTTCGCTCGGAATGTGTACGGAAAGAGGTCTGAAGGTGGAACTCTCGAAGGAGTCCATACAAATTACACGTGACGGCAAAGTGATGATCGAAGGATCAAAACAGAGCAATCAGCTCTATAGATTGTTTGTGAAATCGGCAATCAAGGACGAAGCGCACGTGGTGAGCAGCAGCAACAGTTTACGCGTGTGGCACGAGCGGTTAGGACATATAAACACAAAGGCAGTGCGTGATACCGCGAAGTTAGTGGACGGTATTGATATCTCAGACGAAAGCGAATATTTCTGTGAACCGTGTCAAACAGGAAAGTCGCAGCGGGCATCGTACAAAAGCACAGTGTCGCGCGTGAAACGCGTGCCGGGAGAATACATACACAGTGACGTGTGTGGTCCGATGTCGGTTAGCTCTCTCGGTGGCGCGAAATTCTATGTTTCGTTTAAAGACGATGCATCTGGTTTTCGTAATGTGTATTTCCTAAAGCACAAATCAGATGTGGTGGACACGTTCAAGAAGTACGCGGCGCTCGTGAGAAATAAGTTTAACCGGTCGATAAGAATTCTGCGTGTCGATAATGGACGCGAATACATGAATGGTTTGATGAGAGACTATTTAGATCGAAATGGCATTCAACTCGAGACAACTGCTCCATATACCCCGGAACAAAACGGTCGCGCTGAACGCGACAGCAGGACGATCGTGGAATCTGCCTTGACGATGTTGGAGGCAAAAAGTTTGCCCAGATTCCTGTGGGCCGAAGCTGTCAACACGGCAGTGTACCTGCTCAACAGGACTGCGACGAGTCAAGTGAATAATGCCACGCCGTATGAAATCTGGCATGAGAAAAAGCCAGATTTATCCGGAGCAAAGACATTCGGAACCGAGGCATTCTCTCACGTCCCGAAGATTCACAGGAAGAAGTTTGATGCGAAGGCGGAGAAAGTGATCTTCGTCGGGTACGACGGTGAGTCGACAAACTACCGTCTGTACAATACAGTCACAAGAAAAATGACCGTGAGTAAGAATGTAACATTTAATGAAACATCGAATGTCAATCAAGAGGGAAATAGAATTGCATACATAGAAATTAACGATCCAGTGGGAGCCGTCGAGGACAAAGAGAAAGCAGAAATTCTAGGAGTGGATGCTGGAGTTCGAGTTTCCGTGATAGAAGTTGAACATGCTGAAGAACAGAAAAATAGTCATGAAGAAGACGGCGACGAGCAACAGGAGCAGCGAGCTCGCATGCTGAGGAATAGACAGGGAATTCGGCCACCTGAGCGTTTTGAAGCTCACGTCGCCGAGTACGAGGAGCCTGTTTCATACGAGGAAGCAGTGAGTGGTCCAGAAAGTGCGCAATGGAAGCGTGCAATCGCTGAGGAACTCAGCGCTCACGAAAAGAATGGAACGTGGAAGATCGTTCCGCTCCCACCAGGAAAGAAGACAATTGACTCGAGATGGGTCTTCAAGGTGAAGAGGACACCTTCAGGTGACGTGGAACGTCACAAGGCTCGCCTCTGTGCAAGGGGCTTCACTCAACGCGAGGGCATCGACTACCACGAGACGTTCTCTCCAGTCGTCAGGTACGAGTCACTGAGGGTTTTGCTGGCCATCGCTACGGAGAATGACTACGAAATGCGTCAATTTGACGTAAAGACAGCATTTCTCTACGGCGATCTCCAGGAGGAGATCTACATGGCAGTCCCCGAGGGCCTCAACGCCAGTGGTGGTAGTGGTAAGAAAAATTGTGTGCAAATTGTTGAGATCTTTGTATGGTCTCAAGCAAGCTTCGCGCTGCTGGAACGAAAAGTTTGATCAATTTTTAAAGAAATATAAATTCAGTGCTAGTGACGCAGACAAATGCGTGTATATAGGACAAATAAACAATACGTTGATAATTTTGGCATTGTATGTTGACGACGGGTTGATCTTTGCGGAATCCGTCGAAGCGATAAATATTGTATTGGATGCGTTGAAATCGTCGTTCGAAATAACAGTCGGTAACTCGGAAAGTTTCGTCGGTCTTCAAATCGAGCGGGACCGCAAGAATAAACGCATGTTAATCCACCAAAGTGGTTATATTAATGAACTGATTAGACGCTTTAATCTGATTGATGCAAAAGTTGTAAGTGTTCCCGTGGATCCTAATTGTAAAATCGATAATTGTCGCGATGACGAGAAATCAGAGAATTTTCCTTATAGAGAAGCGGTAGGAGGTCTGAATTTTCTCGCGACGGTGTGTAGGCCAGATATAGCCTACGCGGTGAACGCGGCGAGCAGGCATTTGCAAAATTATAATAATATTCATTGGGAAGCTGTAAAACGTATCTTGCGTTATTTAAAGGGAACGAGAGACTTCAAATTGATGTATTCGTCTAGCAAAAGTTCTCTGATTCCTACGTTTTACTCGGACGCGGATTATGCGGGGGATATAACGACGCGTAGATCAACTTCAGGTTTTGTTGCGATGATGGCAAATGGGCCAGTTATTTGGGGGTCGCAGCGGCAACGCATGGTAACGTTGAGTACGACCGAGGCGGAATATGTCGCCGCGAGCACCGCGACGAAGGAGATCATGTGGTTGAGACAGCTCCTATATGACATCGGATTTAAATGTGAGAGTCCAGTGGCACTTAAAGTAGATAATCAGAGTGCTATACGTCTGATAAAGAATCCTGAATTCCACAAAAGGACAAAGCACATTGAAGTCCGATATCATTTTATACGAGAGAAATATGAAAAACGCGAAATAATCGTGGAGTATGTGCCTACAGAAAGTCAGTTGGCGGACATCTTTACGAAAGCGCTACAAAAGGATCGTTTCAGAGCTCTATGTGACGAGATAGGGTTGTGTGACACGCGAAAAATGTAAAACGTCAGTATGCAAGTATGTATTGAACGGAAAGAGTGGGAGTGTTGAGAATTATTTGCTTCCCGTGCAATGCCATGGATGAGCGTATGCGTGTGAGTGTGCGTGGAGCTAAATTTCGGTAGTCGGGCGCGAGGGACCAAAGTCCAGTTTCCCTCACCTCACAATTCACTCGCGTTCCGCGATATCGCCGGCCTGCGACAAGCGTCGCCCTTCTCACTGTACGTGCGAACCTTGACGCGAGAGAGTCAACACAATAAAGTCATACGTATTCTAAGTGTAGAGAATTCCTTCGAATCCCGTCCCGCGGTTGTTATACTGTATTAACAACAGTTATTTTTTGTACATTTTTTAAATTTCATGTTTAAAATACACACATGTAGGTATTAAAATTATATAAACAATATAATTTTTATTGTACTGTAGCCTTTATTCTATCTTTTGTTGATATAATGATTAAAAATATATTACATTTCTACAAAGTTTAACTGCGTTCTCTTTCTAACATGTTCATAATTATATTTCGTTTATAAATCGCATTATTACCGTTTGCTACGCTTTCATTAGTATGGTGATCTTGTATTGGAACACCTAATGTCACTGGTATTATTAAGAGTTCATCTTTTCTTAGAATGCACATATTATGAATGACACAACATGCTATTATATATTCAGACATGAGATCAACTCTGAACATAGGCAAAGTATACATTAAACTCTTCATTTTGCCTTTTAATAAAGCAAAACATCTTTCAACTATTACCCGTGCAGAAGATTGGCAGAAATTATAATATCTTTGTGCAGCATTCAAATGTCCGTTATCTTTAAGTGGTGTTAGCAAGTGTTCATGTAATACATAAGCAGAATCTCCTAGTAAGTGGCTGTCAGATGGAAATTTTTCTTCATTATTCAAATATGTTGCCACTTCCGATTGCCTAAATATTCTCTGGTCATGGACAGACCCGGGGTGACCCACATAGCAATGAGTGATAAACGCTCTATGGTCACACACAACCTATAATTAAAAATTGAAAATATAACAATAAATAATATAATGCCATAATAATATAATACAAGGCTATAAATAATATACTAATATAGGGAAAATTGCTATTACAAATACTTTAATGTTTTAAATATACCTGAAGCTGGATAGAATGATATCTCTTTCGATTTACATAATCTGCTGCATTTTGTGTAGGGGCTTCGATTTTGATATGCGTGCCATCGATGGCACCAATTACGTTTGGAAACCTACTGTTTTCTTTAAATTTATGCATTACAGTTTGTGCTTGTTCACCTGAAGGCCAAAATATAAATTGATCGGCTACTTTAAATAGTGCTCGTGTGACCCTCCTAACGGCTCTCAAAGCTGTAGCTCTTCCTACGTCAAACCGATCACAGATGGATCTGCAAAAATATAAAACAAATTACTATATACAAGTAAATTTAAATGCTTTTTAGGTATATTAAGTGTCCAAAAAAACAATATATGCAATAAAAACAATAATCATACCTATAAGAATCCATTGTTGCTATTTTCCATAAGGCAATCATTAATTGCTTACGAGATGGGATTGTTTCATTGCCCCTTGTCTTTCGAACAAGATAATCACTAATTATAATTAATATATATTCAAATGTTGCTCTTTCCAATCTAAAATCATATTATATTGGCATCTAATATTATTGTATTTTATATGTATCAATAATAACTATAAATGAAATAGATAATAGTATTATTCTATATATATATATATATATATATATATATATATTGTATATAATTAAATATATATAATTAAAATTGCATATATAATTAATTAGTAAATAGAACATAAGATATGTATCTAACCTAAAATGACTTTTGAACTCGTAATTCGAATAAAGCTCAATAACAAGCTTTACATTTTGTATACGAGGACGTAAGTTACGTTTCTGTTTTTTTTTTTTTCAATAATTCCCACTCTTCATCTGAACTTGTATCACTTTCCGAATCACTTTCGTTTAATATTAATAATGCAGAACTAAATATAATGTTTTCCGCCATGATTTTAATACTCACGATGCTCAATAACCCGTTCCACTTGCCTGCCACGCTCATGCTAGTGGAACGGATGATCGCGGCGTTGCGAGCGTGAGCGTTGGTGTCATTATATGGAACGCACCCATCGCGTGATCGCTCGTACAGCGACCAATGGTCTGGTCGCTCGACGATTTGGAGCCAATCAGCGTTTCTCACGTATCTAAGTTTCCTCGCGGAAAAGTTCGGAGCTCCGGCCGCGATCGCTTCGCTTGCTCCAGCCGGGAGCCCAGTGAGCCAAGTGCGCCCTAGCCATTCGTACGCGACACTGATTGTCGACATCGAAAACGGACCACGAATCGTAGCGAGTGTAAAAGCGAGTGCTTTGTAACAAACTTTGATAAATTGACTGTTACATTCTCCAAAACGAGAATCTAATTATTTTGAACTGTCCTCGGCTCGCTGTGCAAAAACCCGGAGCGGTCCACTTAACATTTAATGGTCCTTCGAGCCGGATAGTGCTAACTAAAAAACCGGCATAGACAGTTCGACCGCCTTCATAGTGATCGCTTGTGCTTCGAGACAGACACCGTCGCGCTCGCTCGACTCACTCGCAAACGGAGTTCGCCGTTCGAACCGTCGCACATCGAACCAGATTCCCGGTTCATCGGGTACTCCGCGATACGCGTTCGTGACTCCGTGGCTTACTCAATACATTGAGCGCTCTGCACCCGCTCTCCGAAAGATTGGTGCCCTGTGAATTGTGAAGTGCTTCGGAGGCTCTTGTGCAACCTCCAGCAACCGTATCATCGCGATACGCTCACCGCCGCCCGACGGGCGCACTGCCTTGAGACGTGCCTGACGTCTCTGCTTTCCGCGAGTATTGCCCTGCTGCTCACCGCGGAGTCGCAAGCGGAGACGGGCCTGACGTCCCTGACTCCCGCGAGTATCGCCCTGCTTCTCGCCGCGGAGTCTTCAAGAGCCCCAGCTCTTCGATCGGATTGACACACAGGTGTCAGATCCTCGCCTACAAGATCCAAACATCTCGCTGACATGTCTCTGGATCTCAAAAATCTGCTAATCGCCCAAGGCGATGCAATCGCTACCCTTAAGCGATCGCTGATAAACTTTAAAAAGCTTCCTAAAGCTCAGGTCACTCTCCCAAAGACGAAGAGGAGACTGACAAATTTGGAAGGACTCTGGGAGAATGTTCGAGCCCTCCACGTCCAGCTGCTACAGGCGGCCACTCCGGAGGAGAAGAAGTCGACCCCTTACTTCCAACAGGACGACCTTCTTGCCGCCGAGGAAGCCTACTTCGACGCGGCGGATCATCTCCACGAGATCATCGGTAAATTAAGTAACGACGCCCCGAGCGCGCCGTACCGAGGTAACGAATCATCTTATCGCGACGCGCACTCCGGCATGTCATTGCATCTGCCTCGTATTTCGCTTCCCAACTTTTCGGGTGCTTTCCCGGAATGGGAAAATTTTCGGGGAATTTTTGAGTCACTCGTCGACAAAAACGAGTCCCTCACGAAGACTCAAAAGTTACATTACTTAAAAGCGAGCCTCTCCGGCGAGGCTGCCGTGTTAATTAATAACATTCATATTTCTGACGCGAACTACAAGGCAGCGTGGCAACTTCTTCTCGACGAGTACGACAACCGTAACGCGATTATTCACGCGAACATCCATTCTTTCGCCGACTTACCAAAAATGAAAACCGAGAATGTTCTCGAATTGAAAAAACTCCGCGATAGCGTGTCTGCGGCTCTCGCCGCTTTAACAAATCTCGAGCGTCCTATCGATACGTGGGACGACCTCCTAGTTTACATTATATCGCAAAAGTTTAGTCCGCGAACGCGCAATGAATGGAATTTGAGGCGAGGCGATATGGATGCATACCCCACGTACAAGGAGATTCATGACTCCATGATTCTTCGCATACGTGGGCTCACGGATTATCCGTCGCAACTCGATTCCGCGTCGAGCAATACGCGCGGAAACAAATCTCGTACGTCGATTAATAATGTGTCGCCCGTTAAGTGCGTCCGTTGTTCCGGAAATCATAGTCTGTGTTTGAGATCGAAAACTCAGCACCGCGACGAAGTCGCGTTCGGCTGCATGTCAGCACATGCAAATTGAGAGAATTAATATTCGCGTGAAATGCCGCTCAGGAATTGTCGCGGAATATTCGGTATAGCATGGATCGTTCGGGATTAGCTTTCTAGAAACTTTAACATTGTAATCAATAATAAAGTCAAACAACAATAACGCTGGAACAAAGGGACGATCCATGCTATACACAAAGCACTCGAAAACAGGTGACGACCCCGTCGGGTCGCAACATGAAACCGGTGACGTCAGCTTCTTGACGCGGGACTTCGGTGGCCAATCACCCTCCCGAAATTCGGAGAAATCACCAGGGAGGGAGTTTCGCCTCGGAAGCGTTAAAAGGACCGCCGCTGCGCCGCGGGATCGATTTCGCTCGCAGATCACAGAAAAACCGCTTTTCACACCGCTTTTCGCCGCTTTGCACATCTCTTTTCGCTATTCCGCGTTTGGAACACGCTTTCGCCGCGTCGCTTGCCGTAGCTTCTGTGCGCGCTTCACGGCTTTCTTCGGCCACTGGAAAAAAGAACTGTAAATACCTGTACATACATTTTGAATATATCTGTTTTATTTTTCAATTCTGCACTTGTCTCCTTTTCTGTGGTCGTCTTCTACCTCGCGCTCTCTCGCGCTACCGCGTGCTCTCGAACAGTCTGACAAGGTCCCTTACAAAAAAGTATTACTGACTAAATACTTAAAATCTCAGTGATTAAATACTGTCAATATTTATTTGGGAAATACTGGAAAAATACTGGTAGTGATAAATATTATAGGTAGTGATTAATACTACACAGAACTACTGGTGCTTAGTATTGAATTACTCACCGATATTTCGATTTCCGATATTTACCTGGCATAAAAAAAAATTATTTTTTTTTCAAAATTTTATTACTATTTTATAACTAAATTTGTTTCTTAAGATGCAGTCTATAATTATAAATATTTTCTCGTATTTAAAAAACACACTTACCTTGGTGGGATCAAACTCGGGACCTCTGGATCGTGAGCCAACTGCCTTACGTGGTAGACTACTTCTTAATTTGATGTAAGTGTTATATATAGTCTACATGTGTCATAACCAGCACAAATATATAATTTTTCAAAAATCATCTTAAGAAACAAATTCAGTTTAAAAAGAGTAATAAAATTTTGAATTGGATATTAAAATGATATCTTCAGTATTATTTCAAAACTTGTACACTTTTATCACGACGAATTAGTACAGACTTTCATATAAAATGTATTAGTGCCTTATTTTTATCTCTTTTCCTTAATTATTATCAGGAATTACCCATTATAATGTTTCTATACGAATTGTAGTACTGGTCAATGATTAATTTCACATGGAATATTCAGTTCAGTACTTGAGTATTAATATTAAAATACTGGCCAGTGATTTATTACACATGGAATCCTTGGTTCAGTACTTCAGTACTAACATTGAAATACTCATCAGTAATTCAACACAAGTATTTATTACACAAGTATTTTTCACCTAGTATTAAATGCTTTCTCATCAGAAATTTAATACTAAGTATTCAATACTCGTCCTGTATTAAATACTACTTTCATAAATTATTGACCAGTAATAAAATACTATGCAATACTTGGATCACAGTGATTCAAGTACTAATAAATACTTAATTTTAGTATTATTAATACACAAAATAAATATTTATTACTAACCAGCTAGTAATACTTTTTTGTAAGGGGTGTGATAAATTTCTAAGTTTGCCGATTGAGCAGCGTCGACTCGTAGCACGACAGCATAAATGTTGCTTCAATTGCTTGAGGACCGAGCATTATTTAAGGTTGTACATATGACCCCATAGAAGAAAAAATGCCAAATTCTTCAAACTTTGTCAGGTGATGAGTATTATAATAATAAAGCATTGTGCCAAGTTTGAACAAGTTTGCGAGGCCCGTTCAAAAGTTATAACAATTTGAATTTAACATGGGCTATTATGGGAATTTTTATCAAGTTTCACTATTTTTTCAACTTCATTTGAGAAATTAATATCGAAGAAAATATAGCATACTTTTAAAATTTTGCAGAAATATTAATAAACATCTTACAAACAAATTAGAACCCAAAAAATTATGACTTCGAGGATATTTTCTGAAATATTGAATAAAAAGCAAACACACACAGAGAACAGTCTCGCTTGGTCTCGCTGAACTCGTAAGTACGGAGATCCGGCAACAACGCACTATGACGTCACATTATAACCTCTCTCTCCGTCACTCTCCGTAAAGGATAACAAATACTACAGAGGTCCGTTACTTTTTTCAATAGAGCCTCCTGTGTATCGAAATATAATTGATATCAAAATGTCATAAATAATCGATTATTAATTTATATGTAAACATTTCGTTTATTGTGAAGAAAGGCAATGAATTATCGGTGCAAGAGTGCAGTTATTCTAGTAAGATTAGTTACACCGCTGAAGAAGTTGGCAATATTGTTGCCGATCTCCCTTATGCTTGTAATCGATGAGTTTCGGAACACGGCGCTCTCTCTGTCTCGCGCCATTCCAAGTGGAACGTATATTATTTTATCCTCTGTACTAATAAAGATTCGTACAATTATACCACTGCGTGTTGGTTTATTTCGGTTAAACCTAACAGGTTATGGGCCCAGCTAAATGCTCATAACTGTGATTGTGAGTGAGGTAGAGGTAAAAAATCTACAAGAAAGCCGAAAAAGGCAGTGCGGTACTCGTGTAACGGAACGACCGTGGCGGACATTTTGTCGTTGGCGTGTCGGTTAAAACGAAACGAGCTGCTTGGCGATCCGGGAAACAATGAATCAGTTAACATCGGCAACAGTGGGCGTCGTGAAGCTGGAAGGAGCCAAAAACTGGAATGTGTGGAAATTCCAGGTGGGTGTATTGCTGCAAGGTCTCGGGGTTTTCGAGATCGCAGAAGGTACGAAGATAAAACCAGAGGCAGAACCAGAGCGGACAGCATGGCTGAAAGAAGATTCCAAAGCTCAAAGTCTAATCGTTACAAAACTGTCAGAATCTGTAATGTTGCATGTCCTGACATGCACAAGTGCGGCAGAAATGTGGAGAAAGCTGCATAGTGTGTACGAGCAGAGGAGTGACACAAGCATTCATATGGTGCAACAGCAATTTTTTCAACTGAAATATACTCAAGGTATGAACATGTCGCTATTCATATCAAAAGTACAGGAGTTTCAGAGTAAACTGAAACAGCTGGGTGAAGAAATTTCAGACAAATTTGTTATAACAAAGATCTTGATGTCCTTGCCTGAGGGATACGGCCACTTTGTATTAGCATGGGAGTCGACATCAGAAGAAAGACAGACAGTAGATAACTTAATAGCGAGACTGTTGGTCGAGGAAGAGCGGCTGAAAGCGAAAATGGATACATCTGAGAAGAGTGTTGCGATGTCAGCAGTGAAGAAAAATATAAAGTGCTTTAAATGTGGACAATCAGGACATTTTAAGAAAGACTGTAAAAATAATGATAATCGGAATGTGAAGCGTTGTTATGTGTGCAATAAAAAGGAACACCTAAAAAGTGAATGTCGGTTCAATAGTGACAATGACAATAAAAAACAAGCAGAGAATAAGAGTAATGCATTTATAGTGTCAGCTATGGTTGGTGATGGACAAGCGTGTTACAATAAATGGTTGGTAGACAGTGGCGCTAGCGAACACATGACTTTTGATCGCACCTTGTTTGCGAGCTACAGCAAGCTGCTAAATAAAAGGTTGGTGATCATAGGTGACGGAACAAAATTAGACGCTGTTGGTGTAGGATATATAGTATTGAAAGCGTTTAATGGAAAGTGCTATATTGAGACTACGTTGAACAATGTATTGCATGTGCCTGATTTGAAGATGAATTTATTTTCTGTGGCAAGCGCGGTAAATAAAGGTTATAGCATGAAAGCAGACAGTAATAAATGCGAGTTCGTAAAAGACAATAAAATAAGTGCTATTGCAACGCGTGATGGAAAGTTTTATATAATGGATTTTAAATGTAATAGTTCAAACAGTGTATCAGCAAATGTAGGGTACAGTTTGAAAGACTGGCATGAAAAGCTGGCACATCAAAATTTTGAGTGGGTCAAGGACATATTAAAGAATAATAATATCAAGTTTTCAGGAAGGGTCAACACTTGTACGGCATGCTTGGAAGGGAAGCAGCATAAACTCCCATTCCAGAGAAGCAAATCATCTACATCAAAGGTGGGTGAACTGATTCATGCGGATGTGTGTGGACCAATGGAGGAAACTTCAATTGGAGGTTCCAGATATTTCCTGCTGTTGAAGGATGACTACTCCAATTATCGCACAGTATATTTTATGTCACATAAGTCAGAAACAGAAGAGAAGATCAGACATTTTTTGAAGTTTGCCAAGACCACCACAGGAAACAAGATTCAAATACTACGAATTGATAATGGCGGAGAGTTCGTCAACACAAGAGTGAAAAAGCTCCTGGAAAAAAAGGTATAATCCATAAAACAACTGTCTCCTACTCTCCAGAGCAAAATGGAAAGGCAGAGAGGGACATGAGGACAATAGTAGAGGCAGCGCGTACCATAATGCAAGCAAAAAGGATGAACAAAAACTTGTGGGCGGAGGCGGTGAATACATCAGTATACGTATTAAACAGAACCAGTAAAAGCAGAGTGCAAGAAAAAACGTCGTTTCAATTGTGGACTGGAAAGGACTTTGATCTAAAGAATTTACAGGTGCTTGGTACAGAAGTCTATGTACATATCCTAAAGGAAAAACAGAAGAAATGGGACCTCAAGGGAGAGAAAGGAATATTTGTAGGTTATGGAGAAACAACAAAAGGGTACAGAGTGTATTTCCTAGAAAAAGAAACAGTAGGGATTAAACGGGATATAGTGTTTGTTACACCAAAGGAAGAGAAAAGTTGTGAAGAAGATAGGCAACACTGTATATGCCTGCAAAATGGTCTCATAATGGATCGATTGGAGGATGGACAATCCGAACAAGTTGAAAAGTATCGACGATGAAGAAGCAAGTGAACTTCAGATTTAAGAAATTCAAGAAAATATCGACGATGAAGAAGTAAGTGAACCTCAGATTGAAGAAATTCAAGAAACAGAGGGAAAAAGTGCTGAAGAGTACGATACACCAAATGAAGAGATATATACACCTACGAGTACAACTCGGAGTGGAAGACGAGTAAGGAAACCACAGAAATTTAATGATTACGAAACCGGCTTTGTCGTAAGTCTCGATAACAAACCAACGAGTTATGCAGAAGCCCCGAAAAGAAAGGATGCGGAAAAATGGAAGGAAGCCGTAAATACGGAACTAAGGTTATTAATTGAGAACAACACATGGACTAAAGTAAATAAGTTGCCTGAAGGTAAAAAAGCAATAAATACTAAATGGGTATTTATATGATTAAGAGACTAGGTAATAATGAAATTAAGTATAAAGCTAGGTTAGTAGCTAGGGGATTCGAACAGAAAGATAATTTTGATATTCATGAACTGTATGCTCCTGTTGCAAAGTTAAATACGTTCAGAGTGTTTATGTCTGTAACTACAAAACTGAATTTACCGGTGTATCAAATGGACGTATGTAACGCGTTTCTTAATAGTAAAATCGAAGAAGATGTCTATTTAAAACTTCCAGACAGTACTTTGTGTAAACTAAATAAGTCGATTTACGGTCTTAAGAAATCTCCAAAAGATTGGAACCAAACGTTTGATGAAGTAATGATATCAGAAGGCTATGTTAAATCAAGTAAAGATTGTTGTATGTATACAAAACGTAACGGAAGTGTTAAAATATTCTTATTGTTGTATGTTGATGACATCTTATTGTTTGGAAATAGTAATACTGAATTAAAAAAATTGAAAGAAGCATTATTTAAGTTTGTTAAAATGAAAGACACGGGAAAGATAACAAAGTACTTAGGTATAAACGTAGAGCAGGATCTTAAGAAAGGTTGTAACCGGACGGTACTACTGGAGGCACGAATCAACGCTACGTGTCCTTAGAAATCAACGGTCGCCACTCGGTTTGACCTTTGAACCACCGAGAAGGTAAGTATCGAACAATATCTCGAACAATCAATTAGACTAATTCTCTTCCCTTTTCAGGTTCCTGCCACCGCTGGGTCATCGCCGTCATCGATCAGGATCGTCGCTGCCACCGGAATCCAGGATCAACGAGGGACTTCGAGTGATCGACGCCAATGGATCAGGTCGTCAGAAGGTAAGTCCAATTTAATAAATTCTCGATATTTTTTATGAAAATGTTGTTTAATTTATTCAATTATATTGATTTCCAGTGTTGGTTGTTCACAAAATTTCAAGTCACAAAAAATGTCGGACGCTCGTATACGCAGGCACACACGCCCCGTTTATCTACGACGCACGAAGTTATTTCGGTCTAAAAAGGCCGTTCGTCTGTGTAAAGACGACAATTAACGCGTTCCGCGGACGTTCCCGGTTGTTACGAATGTTGGCGAGCCGTAATCATCGAACTCTTGTGACGATCGCGGTGACTTAGCGCGACGACGCAGAGCGAAGCTTAATACGTGTTATACGCTCGAACATCCCCGAGAGACTGCCTCGAGTTGCTCGTCTCGCTCGAGCTCCTCACCATCGGTATCGTATACCCCCACCCTGACGTATATCCCGCTTTCTCTCGCCGTTACCTGCGCGTTGGCCGCCGGTAATTTTCCACGCGAGTGTTTACGCCGATCGCGCGGACCCCGTGGAAATTTCCACGCTCATTGCGCTCGCGCGGTTGCTCCGTCCTGACAACAGGGTAGCCGTTTTCCAATTTCGGAAATTTTGCTTGGCCGTTGGCGCCGACCCGTGCGCCGGGTCTATTACCCCCTCTACGATCTCCATCCGGGCGACTTCCCTGAAGAAGACGTCCGGGTGCAGAGCACCGGGCTCGCCGGCGACGCCGACCCCTCTCGGCGCCTATTCCGGACCTGGTAACACGATTCCCGCGGTTTCTCCCCGCAGAAGATGTCCAGGTCGCGAGATGGCGGACGGTTTTCTAACTTCGTTCCCGGTCGTCGGATTTCGACGGCGACCGGATCTGAACGTTCATGAGGACGTCCCCGTCAATCGGGAACGTCTTTTCCCCGTAGATGACGCACCTAGTGCGAGTTCCCGGACGGTCCGCCGACTTACTATCCGGCCTTTTTGTCCTTCGCAGTGTAGGGAAACTTCTCGGTCGTCCGCACGGGAACCTTTTCCTGGAAAGTGTGGTTGGGCTTTCGCCCTGTCACGCCGCCGCGTGACCTCCCGTACCCGCGTCGACGGGAACAAAATAAAGTCGCGTAGCCCCATTGCCTCCAAACAAAATACAAACAAACGGAAAGGAAAAGAACTATATTGGCGCGGCAGATTACCCTTATAACTACTGGTGCGCCGGATGGGATCATTATACGCACTGCGATCCTACGGAAAATGAAAGAAAACTAATATATACGGCCGTGGGTGACAAAAGCAAAATCCTAATTTATAAACGTCGTATGACTATGTTCCCATCCTCGGGACGCAAACGCTAATCTTATATCTAGTCTCGACGGGCCTCCGCCTCGTCCATGTCGGAGCCGCCGCTGCCCTCCGGACTACTAAAAGACGCCACGGACTCGTGGTCGCCCGTAGCGGGATCGCCCCCTGCCGTTCCTTCCTCTCCCGGCGCCTTGGTTCCCTGCGTCTCCGCCTCCGGGATCTTGGGTTTTAAAAGATAATAAGAGGAAAAAGAATGAAGAAAACCAATTAACGGGCGACTGCCCGAAGACGAATTCCGCGTCTAACACGCCATATCGCTCCCATACAGTCCGGCCCCTTCGTCTCCTCCTTCCTAGTCCCTGCCGGTGATGCGTGCGGCTGCAAGGTATAACCAGAATTAGTCAAACTGAATACTTGAAAAATATTTTAGAAATATATGGTATGTTGGATTGTAAACCTTTGTCGTTACCTATAGATAAGAATTTTAAATTTGATAGCTTTTGAAGAGAACTAAGTCAGAATGTAAAGAGATAGAGACTGAATGTAGGAAACTAATAGGTTGTCTTATGTATGCTGTAATGGGTTCTAGACCTGATTTATGCGCAACTGTTACAATGTTAAGTAGATTTCAAGACTGTGCAAGTACAATGTTATATAAACTATTAAAAAATGTATTGAGATATATAAAAGGTACGATTGACTTAAATCTAGTGTATAAGACAGATGATAGTAGTGCTGTAGAAGGCTTTGTGGACAGCGATTGGGGAGGTAGTCCACAGGATAGAAAATCTACGACAGGTTATTGTTTTAAGGCATTCAATTGTACGGTAATATAGTCGTCAAAGAAGCAACAGTCAGTTGCATTATCAACTACAGAGTCAGAATATACAGCTCTAAGTACTGCTACTAGCGAAGCGTGCTGGCTCAAGGAATTGTTATCGGAGTTCGGTATTATTGTCGATTGTATAACTTTATACAAAGATAATCAGACAGCCATTAAGATCGCACATAATCCTGCAAATAGGAGAGTCAAGCATTTAGATATTAAACATTACTTTATAAAGGAAAAGTTAGATGCGGGTATTATCAATATTAAATATGTATGTACTAGTGAACAGATAGGCGATATATTTACAAAACTACTGGGTAACTTGTTTAAAAAGTTTAGAGATAAGATCCTTAATACAGAATAGTGAAAGAACATAGTAAGTAGTATGGTAGATTAAGATAATTACTATGTGTTAAATGATTGTAAAAGAGTCAGTTTATTTTCTGTTGTTTGTGTTTTATGAAATAATCCATTGAGAGGAAGTGTGAAGAAAGGCAATGAATTATCGGTGCAAGAGTGCAGTTATTCTAGTAAGATTAGTTACACCGCTGGAGAAGTTGGCAGTATTGTTGCCGATCTCCCTTATGCTTGTAATCGATGAGTTTCGGAACGCGGCGCTCTCTCTGTCTCGCGCCATTCCAAGTGGAACGTGTATTATTTTAACCTTTGTACTAATGAAGATTCGTACAATTAGACCACTGCGTGTTGGTTTATTTCGGTTAAACCTAACATTTATTAACTGCATTGAAAATGATAAATTATCAACACATATAATAAATATAAAATCTTTCATAAATTAAATAAATAACATATTAATATTTCATACGTAAAAAAAATACATTTAAATAAAGTGCGTGTAACGCTCGATTATCATAGATATTTGAAAATTTTTATATCTATATAAATACTACGGAAACGGAAACAAACTATAATTATATTGAAACATATATTTTAATAAAATAATCCATTATTAAATAATTCTAAAGTGTTTTAAAATAATCTATTATTTTATTAATGACTGACTTAGACGCCGTTACTACAGGCTCATCATTTTCCTTTTTACTTAACAATTGATAAATCCCTTCTGAACTAGATTGAAAATAAGTATCTTTTAAACATTGTGTTACGTACGGAAATTTTATATTTCCGACGACGCACGTTAAAAGTCTTGAAGGCTTAGACGACGCACGCTAAGCTCGGAATTCCGAGGAAACGGCCAGGGTTAGTGTAAATGTTTAGATTATCTTATCGGAGTTCGTTGAAGGGCTGGGGGCCAGATGGGCCCAAAACTACGCTTCTAGAATGTTCTAGAAGCTTCTAGAATACCTCCCCCCTTAAGACGCGTAGGAAAAAGGCGGGAATCTCGCGCGGGAGATTTCGGTCTTTTTCGGGTATAAATAGGGCGGAAAAACGCCGCGGAAAGCAGATAAGTTTTAACTTTGGTCTTGACTAGACGTAATTCTCAGACTCTCTCCTAACCTTATTCGATTTCCTACGTTCCGCTATTCGCTAAGTTCGAGCATTCGCGCTCAATTCTGGGACTTAGTCCCTACACTATCATACCTCATAAGACCGCGCTTCACGCACAAGTTGTATTGAGATTTATAGAATAAAGGTAAGATAAGTTTAAAAAGAAACAAGTGTAAAAATCTGGAATCTCATTTCGTATTTTTTAATCAACAAATCGATCACTTCTAAGATGCGACTTGCAGTTGTCGCTGACAAAGCGTGGCGATCTGTGCTGGGGCGTTGACGAAGAGTGTGGCGATCCAGTGCTTTCGCTGCCGAAAGCGTGGCGATTACGGGGTTGATTCTTGGAGGTCGTAATAATCACTGTCACTTCTGGGATTCCGACTTGCAGTTTCCGCCGACAAAGCGTGGCGATCTGTGCTGGGGCGCTGACGAAGAGTGTGGCGATCCAGTACTTTCGCTGCCGAAAGCGTGGCGATTACGGAGTTGGTTTCCAGAAACAGACAATAATCTCGACAAATTCCCGAAAGTGAATTTGACCTCTACGCTGACGATCTGAGCGCTGACGAAGAGTGTGGCGAGCAGAGGGTGTGGCGGATTGGTTTTGAGCGCTGCCGAAGAGTGTGGCGAGCTTAAAATTCATTTTCGTGAACGCGGCTGAATGACGAAGAAAGGAGGTAGGCGCGTTCGTATTAAACAAATCAGATTCCAGATCAAGCAAGCAGTCATTTCTAATCAAGATCCTCTCCCCTTCCTCCAACAATTGCAATAATTAGAAAACGCACCCCCCTTTAAACCTATTCCTGTCGATTTCAACGTTGATTATCTTAATTATAACCAAATAAATAAAGCTGATCCTCGTTACCATACGTATAAACTCAGATATCTTTTTGGTCCCGAATAATAAAAATAATAATAATATCCTTCACACGACTTGTCCAAATCCCTGGTAAATTGCTTAAATGCATTGACCAAAAAACGGACGAACTATAACAGTCAGAACGTGACAATTGCATGTTAATAGAAGCTCGTGCCAGTTTTTTCCTAATATCTAAACTCACTATACCGTTTAATGGACTTAAATCTGGAAGCAGACTATTTATGCGCTTATCTACAATCCACTTTTTTGATTTTTCTGCATAACTCACTGCATATTTTGTTAATGTTTCATAACTAATACCAGATTTACTAATAATTTTTTCTAAAATATATACATCTTGCACTGCGTTATGAGCATTTACACTAGAAATTTTAAGCCAATTTGCTAATCTTGTAATTGAACATTCTCCTTTACCTTTTCGATTAGTTTCTTTTTTTATAACCTGTAAGGTATCTATAAATCCTACAATAATGTCAGCAAACTCTTCGTTTAAAGAATAAACTGTTATTAAATCAATCAATCTTGGTCCATCAAAACTCAAATTATGTACCGCTATATAACATTTCTTTTTTAATAAAATTAACCATTGATACAAATTTGTTATTGCAAGCCTTGGTGGAACTGAAGGAACTGGTTCATCATACAGCATTAACTCTGCTTGACATTTTCGAAGACCATATACCGCAGTGGCAGCTGCAGAAATCTCTTGACTAGGTTGAATATAAACGTCGAAAGAATTTTTACCACATTTGGCTGCAATTTGCAAAATATCGCAATTTCTTTGAAATCCTGAGGTTTCGAGGTCAAGATATACTATGGGAATATCTTCTTCCATAGTACCTTCATCATCACTTATACATTCTTTATTTATTTGTACGGCTGGCTCTTTCAATAAAGCAGAATTACTTTCGTAAGTAACACCTTCTGAAAGTTCTCTTTGATATCGTAGAGAAGCTCTATATTTTTTTAATTGCATACGCCTCAATTTAAATGCACGACTTGCTGGGAAGTTTTTCTATATTATACAAGCATTTCTTCATTCCTTTGGATGTATGGTGGACATCTGATAATTTTGCAATTGAATGCAAAGCACCTGCTCGACAAGCAGCTATGGCGGAACTATCGTCGTCACCAACAAGAATGCCAATTTCGACATTTTTCGATTTTAAAATATCACTTTCATTGATTAGTTTGTTTGCTGCATGCGATTCCATGGCTTTGGCAGAGCCTCTAAAATTCAGTCTGCAATCATGATTGAAAGGAGTATGTCCCATGTCACATTTTTTGCACTTTCGATTACATGTTGAGTAAACTAAAATTTGCTGACTGAAGTGGCCTACTATAGATCCAAAACCATTAAGACTATCATAGTCGCGTCCAGTTCCTCTTGTAGTCCACCCCATATCATAAGACGCCATCACACAAACTACTGTAATCGAACGTTACAGGATAAGGATCTATTAAGGATTCTTGGGATGTATTCAAACAAGATCTCACACTGTCAGGCCTATTAAAAAGTAAATTAAAAATCATTTGTATTCGAATTCGACAGGATATTACATATAGCAAATTATTATATCGCATCAAAAAATTATTTCTTATTTTAATGATTATTTTATTTCAAAGTTGATTTTTAAATTGAATTTAAATATAACATTTTAAAATTCATGCAATCATAAAAATACAAAAATGTTAGAGTTACAATATACAATTATTATAGTTGAATATTTAAATAATAGAAACTCAAATCAATGTACAATTTAAAGCGAATTCAATTGTAAAATGAAATTCCAAATTACATGTTTTCTTCAATAGTCGCTTTATTTTCTAACGTTAGTTGTCGCTCTAATTCAACTGCACGCTGACAACTTTCTTTAGCTGCTATTTCCAGTGCTCCTCCTGCTTCTGCTTCGTATCTCTTATACGTCTTGAAATTTATTGTTGAAATATTTAAACAAGCTAACAATTTGTTTAAATTTGTGAAACCTATTCCGCTGTGGATCAGTCTTAGAAAAATATTTAACTTATGTATATGTGGCTGCTTATTTAATGTATATTAAGCTTGTTTTTGAAGTATTATAAATAATAGTTTGCTATATAAATAATACTAACCTATTGTTAATTTGGTATTAACATCAAATCGTGAGTTGCGTCTTGATTTTCCAGGTGGAGTGTGTTGCTTTCCCGTTACAACAGGATTAACCAATAAACATTTATGGCATCGTATAAGCAAAACAGATCCAAGACCTTGACGTTCTTCTTGTTCAATATTCTTTAATGATAGAGTTTCTTTGCAAGATGTGCACCATAACTGTTCACCGAGAAATTTTAAATCCACGATTCGGCGTCCTTCACCAGGTTCATTCGAAAGATCTCGTTCTTCATTGATATTTGTTGATTCTTTCTCCGCAGTACTTGTATTTTCCATACAATCATCTGGTGTAGTTTCGACTCGTGTCTTCAAATTACGTTTCCCAGTATTTGTCTGTGCTAACCGTTGATTGTACACTTTTTCAGTGACAACTTTTCCTTTCCACATTTAACGTTTTACTTTTGGCATTTTCGTAGCGCAAGCGAAAACTAACCTCAAACGAGGCGTCTGTATATTACACGTGCTCGGAGAGAGCTATTGTATTTAATTTATTAATAAATGACGTAAATAAATAACGTAATATAATTTCATCAGTATTTTTAAACAGTAATTACTATGTTTTGTTACTTTTTAAAGATTTTCACACTTTCAGATTTTCATTTGTGTCAGTTGCAAGTTAGGTACAGTCTTTCTAAAAACCATTAAAAGTGAAAGTTTACAAACGAAAAAATATGCATAAAAATGTCTCTATAGCTCTTAAAAACACAGGCAACCGTTATTTTAATACAATATTAATATAAATATTACTTTCCAGTAAAGAATATCTTCTTAAATATGTTAATTAGCTTTATGTTATGTTTCTTAAACTTTTGACAGAGATCTTACGGGTCATACAACCTTAAAGAATTGTCCGAGTAAAGGAAGTTGCAATCGATGCCGGCAAGCTCACCATTCGCTGCTTCACAGCGAGGGTACAGCCGCGCGATTAATTCGGCTTCTTCCGCGCCGTCAGCTGTGGCTGTCGCCGCTGCTCCCGAGCCTCCGGCCGCGTCCTCCGCGTCCGTTCAAACCGTGCATGCTATTCGAGATGTAACGCAACCGCCTCATGTACTTCTCGCCACTGCGTATGTTAATACAAGTACTATCGAGGGCCGCTTATTCAAAGTACGTGCGCTACTAGACCAGGGCTCGACATACAGTTTCATATCCGAATCTCTTTGTCAGATTATGCGAACCAAGCGTCATCGTGCCGCGTTAAAAATACGTTACTTCGGAGAGAAATTTAATGGAGTCGCGCGATCTCAAGTTAATCTCACGCTCGCGCCATGCGACAAACAGGGACCGATATTTCCATTCTCGGGCTACGTATACCAACGAATTACTTCGTACACAGCTTCTCAAACAAAGCCAGCCGCAATGTGGTCGCATCTACGCGATTCACCGTTAGCAGATCCCGATCCCTCTTGTAATCGCCCGATTCATGTACTAATTGGCGTGGATTTATACGGTTCTCTGCTACTCGACGGCCTTCGTCGGTCGGCACCCCGACGGGCCAGCTTACTGTTTTTGGATGGATCGTCTCCGGTCCTGCCGGCACCGCGCGCCCAGCCGGAGAGTTCGCTTCCGTTTTGAATTGCGTATCCTGCGAGGATACGAATTCATGGATTTAAAGTTTTTGGGAGGACGAAAGTATCCCCTCTCAAAATCCTCTCACCGAAGAGGAAGAACGAAAAACATTTCGCTCGTACGCATTTTCGCGATTCTCAAGGACGTTATATTGTTCGTTTGCTTTTCAAAAACGGACTCCCTCACATAGGCGACACTTTTCGAAAGGCTTCTTTCTTATACTCCAAAATAGAGCGCCGACTCTCGCAGAAACCTGAGATCGCCGCTCAGTATCACGATTTCCTCAAGAAATACGAATCCATGGGGCACATGGAAGAGGTACGCGACGACGAGCCCTCTCGATACCCCCCGGTGTACATCCCGTGTTTTGCGCGAATCGAGTACGACTACTAAAGTTACGCGTCGTGTTTAACGTGTCGAGCAAATCGGACGATAAACCACTCTCAACGATTTTCTAATGGCGGGACCGAAGCTACAACAAGACATCGCTGCAATAATTTTACGCTGGCGATTATTCCGTTACGTATACATGGCGGACATCGCGAAGATGTTCCGTCAGATACGCATGCATCGTGACGACGCGGATTATCAACGAATTCTTTAGCGCCCTCCCGCAAGTCTGTTGATTCGATTGTATCGCTTGCTCACCGTGACTTACGGCCAAAAACCATCGCCCTTTTTCGCGCAGCGCTGCCTTCTTCAATTAGCTCAGGACGAATGTAAATATTTTCCCGACGCGGTTTCAATAATCGAAGAATCGACCTACGTCGATGACGTTCTTTTCGGAGCAGACGACCTTCGGTCTCTGCTCGAAAAACGCAAGCAACTCGTCGGACTAATGAATCGCGGATGTTTTCCTCTCCGAAAATGGAAATCCCCCGCGAATTCACCCGAACTGTTAACGGATATCCCGGAGGACCAACGTGAATCCTCGGACTATCCGATCAATCGCGATGACACGCTCAAGGTCTTCGGCCTGTCTTGGTCACCGCATGACGACTCGTTCACCTTTGTAATCTCGCCTTACGCCGTAACTGTTCATACTAAACGCTCCGTTTTATCATTTATTGCAAGGTTATATGACCCCCTCGGATGGGCGTCATCGCGGCCAAGATGTTGATGCAAGAGCTCTGGCTCCGTAAAATTGATTGGGACTCTCCCATCCCCGACGATTTTTTACTTCATTGGATTAATTACTACACGGATTTGTCTCATATCTGTGAAATACGCATTCCCCGATGGACAGGGATGCGTCAAGATAAACTCGAAGTGTTTACGCCGCAGTCGTTTACCTTCGAATCGTGCATTTTACCACGAATATTCAGGTGACCCTCCTCGCGGCCAAAACAAAGGTCGCGCCGTTAAAAACCGTCAGCGTTCCACGATTAGAACTTAACGCCGTCGTTTTATTAACTTGGTTGTTAGATTGGGTAAAAAATTCCCTGCGCTTCCCGCAAGCGTCATTATTCGGATGGACTGACTCCCAAATCGCATTGGCTTGGATTCAGCAACATCTATCGCGATGGAATTCCTACGTCGCGAACCGCGTCTCCGAGGTGCAGACGCGCCTTCCATCAGTACGTTGGCAGCACGTCCGCACGCACGACAATCCTGCCGACTGCGCTTCTCGCGGCTCTACCGCTGTCGATCTCGTACACCATGAATTATGGTGGGTAGGCCCCCCGTGGCTTAGAAAATCTCTGGCCTTGTAGCCGATCCTCCCGACTCCTACCGGAAAGGAAATTTTGCAAACGGTATCTTCCGAAGCGCGCAAAGCTACCGTTCATCTCGTCGATCCAACTCCTGAGTGGGAGCTGCCCACCTCGTGCTCGAGCTGGATCCGATTTCTCCGTATTATCGCTTATATTCGCCGTTTCGTGCAAAACTTAAAAAATAAAGTCGCCTCATCGAAAATCGTCAAGTCGCCTTTGACCGCAGAAGAGATCCACGAAGCTTCGGTCTTTTGACTTCGATCGGTACAAGCGACCTGCTTTTTTGATGACTTGAAGGCCTTAAAAGCTCATGCCACCGTATTGAGAACAAGTCCATTACGCTCTCTCCACCCATTTATTGGGAAAGATTTACTAATCCGGCTAGGCGGGCGGCTCAAAAACTCAGCGCTAAGTTACAATGAGCGACGGGTGGTCATACTCCCACAACATCATATTTCTGAACTTTTGATCGATCAAGCTCACCGAGGCTCCCTTCATGGAGAGACACAACTCACGCTTAGATGTCTCCGTCAGACATATTGGATAATTTCGGCGCAAAGCATGATCACATCACAAAGTCTCACATCCATCAATGTGTTACCTGCCTTCGATACTCCGCGAAAACGCCGACGCAATTAATGGGTGATTTCCCGAATCCCCGAGTCAATCCCTCTCCTCCTTTCTCTCACACGGGCATAGATTACGCCGGACCGATGATTATTACCCCCGTGGTCGGCCGTGGTCAAAGGGAGAGCAAACATTACGTGGCGGTCTTCGTTTGTCTTGCCACTAAAGCAATCCACCTAGAGTGTGTCAAGGATTACTCCTACGAGGGATTCCTTGCCGCATTTCATCGGTTCGTCATTCGACGCGGACTGCCATCGGACATGTACAGCGATAATGGCGCGAACTTTCGGGGTGCGGATCGCAAGCTACAATGCAGCTTTCGCTCGCTTATGAACGACCCTTCCCTCAAAGAAATCCTCGCGAATGACGGTGTGAAATGGCATTTCGTGCCCCCGGCGGCACCACATTTCGGCGGGCTTTGGGAGGCCGGCGTTGAAAGTTTTAAGCACCACCTCAAGCGGGTGATCGGTGCTCGTACCCTGTCTCGCTCGGAATTCGTGACTATTTTATGTAAGATAGAGGCGTGCCTCAACTCTCGACCGATTTCGCCCCTCAGCGACGATCCATCCGACTTTACCGCGTTGACGCCTGGTCATTTCCTTATCGGTCGACCGCTCACCAGCGTACCGGAAAAATCATTGCTCGAAATCAATGCGAATCGGTTGTCGCGATGGCAACACGTGCAACTTATGGTTGAACAGATCTGGCGTTCTTGGTCGTCGGACTACTTACATTCATTGCAACAGCGCGTCAAATGGACCGAATCTCACGATAATTTCAAGATTGACGAGTTAGTTTTGCTATAAAATAATATCCTTCTTCCTTCAAAGTGGGAACTTGCAAGGATTCAACAAGTCCATCCCGGACTTGACGGTCGCGTTCGCGTCGTTACATTACGCACCGCCAATTCCGAATTGAAACGACCAATAACACAGATCTGTCGGTTACCGGCGTCTATCGGGCCCACGGAGCCCGTAGAATAACATTAAACTAGACTATTTTGTTCCTCATTAAACTGTAAGCTCTCAAGTGTATATAGTGTATATAAGTGAATGTATCATAAGACTTCAGCTCTCATTGCGTGCGCACTTATGCGACCTCGTTCCACCCCGTTTGTTTCGCATTCCGTTGAATACGAGGCGGGCGGCATGTTAAAAATCTAACGCTCGCAAAGTAAAAGCAAGCGTTGGGAATATTCGAGAACACTCGATTTGCTCCCAAACGCGTTTATTTGCTTTCCCCCCGGTTTTTTGGTGTTTTCGCTCGCGCCTAGAACACAGGTGCACATCGCGTGATCGCTCGTACAGCGACCAATGGTCTGGTCGCTCGACGATTTGGAGCCAATCAGCGTTTTTCACGTATCTAAGTTTCCTCGCGGAAAAGTTCGGAGCTCCGGCCGCGATCGCTTCGCTTGCTCCGGCCGGGAGCCCAGTGAACCAAGTGCGCCCTAGCCATTCGTACGCGACACTGATTGTCGACATCGAAAACGGACCACGAATCGGAGCGAGTGTAAAAGCGAGTGCTTTGTAACAAACTTTAATAAATTGACTGTTACATTCTTCAAAACGAGAACCTAATTATTTTGAACTGTCCTCGGCTCGCCGTGCGAAAACCCGGAGCGGTCCACTTAACAAAGAGGTATAAAAAAACATTTTTTAAAATAATACATCGATCTTGATTCAATCATATGCTATATTTATATATTTATTTATTGCATTATTTTTCATTTTTTTTTCAAAGATTATGTCCTACAATACTTTGAAAAAATAATGCCAAATGTAGACAATATTTTCAAAAAAGCAGTATCCGACAAGTGCAAAAAAGCAAGTCGTAATTTCAAGCAGAAAAAGAATAAGAAAATGAATAAAGAATCTTAAGAATAAGAAATCTGAAAATTTAATTTTATTCCATATTATATATACGTATGTGTTTTTTTAATAATATAACACTTAGCTGATAAATAAAATATTTTGAACTCATTATATTGTCTGATTTTCGAATCCTTTAACCTTTAATAGAGAAAATGATATATATATATATATATATATATATATATATATAAGATCAAGCTAAGAAAAAATAACCAGACAGTTGAGATCACTAGAAGGATCGGCTTGGCGTGGGCAGCATTCGGCAGACTAAGCTACATCCTCCGAGAACCAAAAATCCCAATCAACCTCAAACGGAAAGTTTATGATACGTGCATATTACCAGTTGCGACGTATGGACTCGAAACAATCACTCTCACAGCGAACAGCGCAAACCGACTACAAATCTGTCAGAGGGCAATAGAGCGAGCAATGCTGAAAATCAGCCTGAGGGATAGAATCCGAAACGAAGAGATAAAGAGAAGAACAGGAGTTGCCGACGTGGTTGAACGAGCAAGTAGACAAAAGTGGCAATGGGCGGGACATGTTGCGAGAAGCAACACCAAATGGACCAAGGCCCTGATGCAATGGAGACCAAGAGAGTCCAAAAGAAGCGTTAACCGACCACAAACGAGATGGCGTGATGACATCCAACGCCACGCAGGAAAGAGGTGGATGCAGACAGCACAGGAGAGGAAGACATGGAAGGAAATGGAAGAGGCCTATGTCCAGGAGTGGATGAAAAACAGGCTAGAGAAGAAGAAAAAGAAGATATATATGTATATTTATCTCATATAAAAGTAGGGAGCCGGAGATATAAATTAATTGGCGTTAAGGTCTATCAAATTAAATTTATTTAAGGTAAGGATATTGAAGGTTGTTTGAAAATAAAATATACCTCCTTTACGAAAAAAAAAACACCCTAAATAACATCCCAAAAAACACTAACGAATAATAGCATAATTTTAGATACCCAAATAGCGTTTACATCATTTAAGCGTTAACGCAAAAAAAAAACAACAAAAATGACACCCCCAAAAAACACTAAAAAATAATAATAGCGCACGGAGAAAAAGTTACGGTTGCTACAACAGAATAATACTGTTAATTTTCGCCCATCCATACAAAAGGGTTATGGAAACCATAGTACTCTGGAAGTGACCTATGGTTTCCATATGGTTTCCATATGGTTGCCCTAACCTTAGTGAGGGTAGCTACTATATGGATGTTGCAACCATAATATATGGATGTTACAACCATAATGAACAAAAATATTCACCCGACAAAAAAAATTATTTATTTTGAAATTTTGTTACTATTTTTTAACTAAATTTGTTTCTTAAGATGCAGTCTATGATTATAAATATTTTCTCTATTTAAAAACACATATAAAAACACACTTACCTTGGTAGGATTTGAACTCGGGACCTCTGGATCGTGAGCCAACTGCCTTACGTGGTCGACTACTTCTTAATTTAATGTAAGTGTTATATATAGTCTACATATGTCGACCAGCGCAAATATATAATTTTTCAAAAATCATCTTAAGAAACAAATTTAGTTTAAAAAGAGTAATAAAATTTTAAATTGGATATATGATATAATATTTCTTATAATGTTGGGTGAATGTCAGAAATCAGTGTCGGCTCATTACGAAATTTTGTGTTCGTAAATATATTTATGAAAAAAGTATGTTTATAAAGGTTTATCTACATAAGACGCAGAACGCGAGTCGCAAGATACAAGCACAGCCCGCGAAAAACGATTGTATTAAAACCGTATTAAAAGCTTATATGAATTTATTAAGAATCTTATTAGAATCGAATATGCAAATCAATTATAATTTAAATATGTCATATTTAAATCAAATTAAAGTACCCCATCTTATTTAATTTATATATGGATTAAACTGGACCTTGCTTTGTTAAAATATGCAAAATCAGCCGCACAGACCAAAAGAAATGCAGAGTTAATATGGTTTTAATTTGCCAAATGTGGATTAAATATGGTAATAAATTCAAAATTAATTTGTTAAATATAATCATATAAGTCAAATATAATCATATATAAGTCAAATATAATCATATAAGTCATATAAGTCATATAAGTCAAATTTGTCATATATAAATGTTATTTGATCTTATTAGAATTTTATATAATTTTGTTTTAAATTTAAAATTATACCAATTTAAACTTAAACAAGATTATATAAAATTTTATTTTTTAAGCGTGCTACTTTATTATAAGAGTGGACTTCACGATATAACTGATACAAAAATTGTGTCGTTCCGAGACAGTGTCGTGTCTTCTTGATACCGTTATCTTATAACACTCTTTGTCAAATTTTAATTACGAGAAACAGATCACATCGAATGCCATCTATCGGATACTTTGAGATGCAATATTCTGATCTGATCATATACAGGGTGCCCCACAATTGTTGGTACTTTTTTCATATTGAGATAGATCGAGCCAAACTGAGTCGAAAAGTCATGTACCATTTTGCAATTTTCGCAATAGTTGACGAGTTATTAATGATTAAAAATCGACGTATTAGCCCGCCCTCCGCCAAATCCAAGCGCGCGGCGAGATGCGGCCGCCCCGCGGTCGGCGCGCGGGCAGTTGTTTACTACAAGCGGCGCGTAACGCCGGGCCCCTGTCCTATAAGCGATGATGGTTTCTCGCCTTTTTTAAATAGAAATAAAATTTTCTAACAACATAGAAAATTTTTTTGTGCGTACGTATGTACATATGTGTGCACATGCATACACCAGGAAAATATCAATTCTACTGCTTAAAAAAGCGATTACTCAATTTACCTTTTTTTTTAGTAAGTAACGGTTGTCTTTAAGCAAGAATTTTTTTTTTATAAAAATTTTAAAATTTAAAAATTTTAGAAAGAGTCTTTATTATGTACTCGAAAGAAGAATTTATACTCCTTCAAAGAACATAATAAAATTTTATCAAAGAAAAGTCAAAATAATAAATAAAATAATATGAGGACCCTCGAGATTAAAATAGGAGAAGGCTATGAGGGTCAGACGCAGATCACAATGCGTAATATCAGAAATAAGTGATTTATTCGTCGTTTTGATACATTACATCGATCCGTACGTTTCGGCTCAGTTTTGAGCCATCTAGGCTTCAGCGGTATAATAGTTACAGAAATTAAGTTACACGTTCTCCGTACCGTATGGTGAGTTTACTGATTCAAAGTATTAGAAACATAGACCAATTGACCCATATCTGTAAATTTGTTCAATTAATGTTGAGATATTAAAAAGATCCCTTAGGAAACTCACCATTTGGTCTAAAAAACGTGGAATACAGAGCCATGTATACATAATGAATACTCTCTGGCTGAGAAGACTTGACGATCTTTATCGACACGACACATGCACAGCAATGATATGAAAGGTCTTGCAAGAAGAGGCATGTCGTAGGTCAACACACCGGCGAGGATTATAACAAAGCACGATTTGACACCGTCTCAAAATGACACGGTTTTCTTGCATCATGCATATGTCACGGTTTTGAGCAAATTGTAATCCATGCTCATGAACTTTGGTCGTTGGCAAATCGGCGTTTTACTATTGGTACATGCAATATTGTGACAGTGTCAAATCGTGCTTTGTTATAATCCTCGCCGGTGTGTTGACCTACGACATGCCTCTTCTTGCAAGACCTTCCATATTATTGTGTGTCGTGTCGACAAGATCGTCAAGTCTTCTCGCAGAGAGTAGATATTCATTATGTACGCATGGCTCTGTATTCCATGTTTTTCAGACCGAATGGTGAGTTTTCTAAAAGATCTTTTTAATATCTCAACATTAATTAAACAAATTTACAGATATGGATCAATTGGTCTATGTTTCTGATACTTTGAATCAGTAAACTCACCATACGGTACGGAGAACGTGTAACTTAACTTCTGTAACTACTGCTGAAGATGGCTCAAAGCTGAGCCGAAACGTACGGATCGATGTAATGTATCAAAACGACGAATAAATCAGTTATTTCTGATATTACGCACTGTGATCTGCGTCTGATCCTCATAGCCTTGACTTCTCCTATCAAAATAATTAGCAAATTGAATTTTTGTTTTATTTTGTATTCTTAACTGAAGAACTGAATAATTAGAATGTAGAATATTATTTATTTTAAGTAATATTATCAAGAAAACATTTTTTGTAAAGATCATCGTTACTTAAAAGAAGAGAAAACTGAGTAATTGGTTTTCTTAGCACTAAAATGATATTTTTTTACGTGTGCGTATACGGCACGCCATTTTACTATTTAATATCATTATAAAAATTCTATCAAATTAAATCAATACTTAAAGAAAAGAAATTATTATTATGTCTAGACATACTTATAATTTATCGAATTATTATTAAGCTATAATTGAAAATGCAGAATTACAATTATGTCTAGACAAAATATTAATTCTGAATATATTTTACGTTATGACATAAAAAATTTTTGGGAATTAAAATTATGTACATAATTGTAATTCCCGAATTTTACTTATGTACGCAATTTTAATACTTGAATTTCTATTATGTACAACACAATCGTAATTCTGGAATTACTTTTTTTCTTTTAGTAAGTAACGGGGTTCTTTAAGAAAGAATATTTTCTTGATAATAATCTTAAAATGTATTCATTACAAATTTTAGAAAAAGTCTTTATTATGTACTGGAAAAAAGAATTTATACTCCTTCAAAAAACATTATACTATTTTATCAAAGAAAAGTCAAAATAATAAGCAAATCAAATTTTTGTTTTAATTTTATATTTTTAATTGAATAGTTAAACAATTAGAATTTAGAATATTATTTGTTTTAAGTAAAGAGAGTGATGAGTGTATTTTAAGATTATTATAAAAATGAAATATTCTTTGCGAAGATGCGACCGTTAAAAGAAGGGAAATGGAGTAATTGGTTTTCTTAGCACTGGAATGATATTTTTTGAGCACTTCGAACAGTTCTTGCATTAAAATATTTTTATAAAGTGGATTAAACCTACTGGGGACACTACTTAAAAAAAATGCGCCATGCTATCTACCGCAAGGTGGTGTGGAAATGATAGCGCTCTATCATTTTCTTGCCACAGAAAAAAAAATTATTTTTTGGCTCGCGATCTTATATCGCGATTGCTATTCATGCACAATTCACACGCAAAAAATATCATTCCAGTGCTAAAAAACCAATTACTCCATTTCCCTTCTTTTAACGGTCATCTTCGCAAAGAATATTTCATTTTTATAATAATCTTAAAATACACTCATCACTCTCTTTACTTAAAACAAATAATATTCTAAATTCTAATTGTTTAACTATTCAATTAAAAATATGAAATTAAAACAAAAATTTGATTTGCTTATTATTTTGACTTTTCTTTGATAAAATGGTATAATGTTTTTTGAAGGAGTATAAATTCTTTTTTCCAGTACATGATAAAGACTTTCTCTAAAATTTGTGATGAATACATTTTAAGATTATTATCAAGAAAATATTCTTTCTTAAAGAACCCCGTTACTTACCAAAAGAAAAAAAGTAATTCCAGAATTACGATTGTGTGTACATAATAGAAATTCAAGTATTAAAATTGCGTACATAAGTAAAATTCGGGAATTACAATTATGTACATAATTTTAATTCCCGAAAATTGTTTATGTCATAGCGTAAAATAAATTCAGAATTAATATTTTTTCTAGACATAATTGTAATTCTGCATTTTCAATTATAGCTTAATAATAATTCGATAAATTATAAGTATGTCTAGACATAATAATAATTTCTTTTCTTTAAGTATCGATTTAATTTGATAGAATTTTTATGATGATATTAAATAGTAAAATGGCGTGCCGTATACGCACACGTAAAAAAATATCATTCTAGTGCTAAGAAAACCAATTACTCAGTTTTCTCTTCTTTTAAGTAACGATGATCTTTACAAAAAATGTTTTCTTGATAATATTACTTAAAATAAATAATATTCTACATTCTAATTATTCAATTCTTCAGTTAAGAATACAAAATTAAAACAAAAATTCAATTTGCTAATTATTTTGATAGGAGAAGTCAAGGCTATGAGGGTCAGACGCAGATCACAGTGCGTAATATCAGAAATAACTGATTTATTCGTCGTTTTGATACATTACATCGATCCGTACGTTTCGGTTCAGCTTTGAGCCATCTTCAGCAGTAGTTACAGAAGTTTAATTACACGTTCTCCGTACCGTATGGTGAGTTTACTTCAAAGTATCAGAAACATAGACCAATTGATCCATATCTGTAAATTTGTTTAAAATTAATGTTGAGATATTAAAAAAAGATCCCTTAGGAAACTCACCATTCGGTCTGAAAAACGTGGAATACAGAGCCATGCGTACATAATGAATATCTACTCTCTGCGAGAAGACTTGACGATCTTGTCGACGACACACAATAATATGAAAGGTCTTGCAAGAAGAGGCATGTCGTAGGTCAACACACCGGCGAGGATTATAACAAAGCACGATTTGACACCGTCACAATATTGCATGTACCAATAGTAAAACCCCGATTTGCCAACGACCAAAGTTCATGAGCATGGATTACAATTTGCTCAAAACCGTGACATATGCATGATGCAAAAAATCCGTGTCATTTTGAGACGGTGTCAAATCGTGCTTTGTTATAATCCTCGCCGGTGTGTTGACCTACGACATGCCTCTTCTTGCAAGACCTTTCATATCATTGCTGTGCATGTGTCGTGTCGATAAAGATCGTCAAATTTTCTCGCAGAGAGTATTCATTATGTATACATGGCTCTGTATTCCACGTTTTTCAGACCGAATGGTGAGTTTCCTAAGGGATCTTTTTAATATCTCAACATTAATTGAACAAATTTACAGATATGGATCACGTGGTCTATGTTTCTGATACTTTGAATCAGTAAACTCACCATACGGTACGGAGAACGTGTAACTTAATTTTTGTAACTACCGTTGAAGATGGCTCAAAACTGAGCCGAAACGTACGGATCGATGTAATGTATCAAAACGACGAATAAATCACTTATTTCTGATATTACGCACTGTGATCTGCGTCTGACCCTCATAGCCTTCTCCTATTTTAATCTCGAGGGTCCTCATATTATTTTATTTATTATTTTGACTTTTCTTTGATAAAATTTTATTATGTTCTTTGAAGAAGTATAAATTCTTCTTTCGAGTACATAATAAAGACTCTTTCTAAAATTTGTACATTTTAAGACTAATATCAAGAAATATTCTTGCTTAAAGACAACCGTTACTTACTAAAAAAAAAGGTAAATTGAGTAATCGCTTTTTTAAGCAGTAGAATTGATATTTTCCTGGTGTATGCATGTGCACACATATGTACATACGTACGCACAAAAAAATTTTCTATGTTGTTAGAAAATTTTATTTCTATTTAAAAAAGGTGAGAAACTATATCATCGCTTAGGACAGGGACCCGGCGTTACGCGCCGTTCGTGCGTAATTATCGCCGCTTGTAGTAAACAACTGCCCGCGCGCCGACCGCGGGGCGGCCGCATCTCGCCGCGCGCTTGGATTTGGCGGTGGGCGGGCTAATACGTCGATTTTTAATCATTAATAACTCGTCAACTATTGCGAAAATTGTAAAATGGTACATGACTTTTCGACTCAGTTTGGCTCGCTCTGTCTAAATATGAAAAAAGTACCAACAATTGTGGGGCACCCTGTATAATCTTATATGACTATATTTTTTTTTTTTTAATTTGAATCAAATATTTTACATGTTAAGTTCGACAAATAAAGAAACAAATTTTACCGCAAATATTATTTAAACATTATTTAAACAAAATTACGTTTTAATAAGAATCAAATTAAAACCAAAGGGCCTAGCGGAATAAGCATGTGAAATTGGCCCTTGATCATACAGAGCTGACATTAATGTCACAAGTTAGTACCAATATGATAAAACTTTCCTCCAAACATTATTTTAAAAAATCCACTTTTTTAGAAGTTATGCAGGGAGAAAGTAAAATAAAGAAATGTATTTTTCTCGAAAACCACTTGACCGATCTTGATGAAAAAAATATATGTTATGTAGACTAATAAAACTAATTAACAAAAAAAATGTCCAAAATGTTTGTAAAAAAAAAGACCAAAAAAAAAATTTGAACTTTTTAATATTTTTTTAGGGTGATATTTTTGAGGTACTTCTTTGAAATTTTTACGAAAATTTCTCTTAAAGTGTCCACTATAACATATATTTTTTCAATATTTTTTTTAAATGGTGGAACATAGTTAAAAAATACGAAAATTGTAAGCGTCGCGTCACTCCGGCGCACCAGTGTAGTGCCATTCCGCGTTGCGGGTGTTCGATGTAACTTTACTGGCACATATGTACGTTTGCAATTAGCTTATAATATGTATACTTTTTAATTTTTATAGTTTCCAGAGTTTACTACGTGGAGGTTGCAGTACGGTTTTAAACTCCTTATTGGGGGCTTTTTTAACGTGAGTCCCCTTGCCTCTCACTATATTTCCGTAAAATCGGAGTGCTTTTTTAACGTGAGTCCTCTCGCCTTTCACTACGTTTCCGTAAAATCAGGGTGCTTTTTTAACGTGAGTCCCTTCGCCTCTCACTACGTTTCCGTAAAATCGGGTTGCTTTTTGAATGTAAGACCTCTCGCTTCTCATTACGTCTTACACCTATGATTTTATTTAATCTTCTTCACTATCACTGTCTATTACTGGAATGTTATTTGTTTCTTTAAACAGATCGCTCAGTATTTCTGCTGGTTTCAAAATTTTCGCTAAATATCTTGCATGAAATAGATAATATATAATTGCAGCAATATGACAGCAGCATCCAATTGTTCGTAGCCCATTAGCGATCTGTTTAAGAAAACAAATAACATTCCAGTAATAGACAGTGATAGTGAAGAAGATTAAATAAATCGTAGGTGTAGGGTGTAATGAGAGACGAGGGGTCTTACATTCAAAAAGCACCCCAATTTTACGGAAACGTAGTGAGAGGCAAAGGGACTCACGTTAAAAAAGCACCCTGATTTTACGGAAACGTAGTGAAAGGCGAGGGGACTCACGTTAAAAAAATACCCCGATTTTACGGAAACGTAGTGAGAGGCGAAGGGACTCACGTTAAAAAAGCACCCTGATTTTACGGAAACGTAGTGAAAGGCGAGGGGACTCCGTTAAAAAAGAACCCCAATAAGGAGTTTAAAACCGTGTGCAACCTCCACGTGGTAAACTCTGTAAACTATAAAAATTAAAAAGTATACATATTATAGGCTAATTGCAGAAGTACATATGTGCTAGTAAAGTTACATCGAACACCCGCAACGCCGAATGGTACTGCACTGTGCGCCGGAGTGACGCGACGCTTACGATTTTCGTATTTTTAACTATGTTCCACCATTTAAAAAAAATTGAAAAAAATATATGTTATAGTGGACATTTTAAGAGAAATTTTCGTAAAAATAATTTCAAAGGGGTACCTCGAAAATATCACCCTAAAAAAAAAATATTTAAAAATTCAAATATTTTTTTTTGTCTTTTTTTTGGCAAACATTTTGGACATTTTTTTTGTTAATTAGTTTCATTAGTCTACATAACATATATTTTTTTTATCAAGATCGGTCAAGTGGTTTTCGAGAAAAATATATTTCTTTATTTAACTTTCTCCCTGCATAACTTCTAAAAAAATGAATTTTTTTAAATAATATTTGGTGGAAAGTTTTATCATATTGGTACTAACTTGTGACATTAATGTCAGCTTTGTATGATCAAGGGCCGATTTCACATGCTTACTCCGCTAGGCCCTTCGGGTTAAAGCCGCAATTGAATCGAGTAAAAGTCGCATACAGAACACATTAACTTTTTATTAAAGTCTTATATATAAATATTCTGCATCATGTATGGTTCTGGATCATATATAATCCACATAAGTTATCTTATTAAATACAAATTAAAACCATATTTGATTCGAAGTGTTATATGATCCACATAAGTGATCTAATTAAATTTTAATTAAAGCCCTATTTTATTGTGGATCATATTTAATCTACATAACTGATTTTAATAAGTACAAATTAAAACTGTATTTAAACAAATATAATTTTAATATAAAATCTGGAATTAATTTGAATTTTACCCAAATTTAATATGATTTAATATAATTTTAGTTATATTCATATTAAATCGTTTTTTGCGGGAGTCTACATGTCAATCTAACCTCTATTCACAAAGAGGTTAGATTGACACATAAGGCCTATCTACATAAGACGCAGAACGCAAGTCGCAAGTCGCAGGTCGCAAGAAATAAACGCAGGTCGCAAGATTTTTGCGTCTACGTAGTCTACATAGATACGCAGCGAGTAGTTTTCCTGAGAAAAACGGAGTATTATAATATTAGGTACATACGTTTTTAGCTATGTTGTGTGAGCAATATATAAAATATAGATAATATAGATATATAATATAGAACATATCCCGCGTTACTTTTATATCTGGTCTCTCCTAATATCATAACCTCTCTTTCAGAGGCAACAATTGTTTTTTTGAGCAAATAAAGATGAGTACAAGGAAACGTAAATTACTACTATTACTGTGTGCAAGTTTAAGTAACCTGTCTGCCGAATTATTACGATTTGGTATATTGAATAGTTCGAGGAGAAGATGGTGGGTTTGACCTATAAATCGTCCACGTGATAATTTGGGTCATTTTCGTAATCTATTTTCCTATATGCAAGAGGAAGATCACGAAGAATTCTTCGAATTTACAAGAATGGTGCCAAGTCAATTTAATAAGTTATGTGATCTTGTGCGCCCTCTCCTTACAAAAAGATCTATTCGCCCCAGCCTGCCAGTTGAATTACGTGTAGCCATTACTTAGATGGCCTAACTTGATGTACTGAGTTGCCGCGTTATAACACGATATATACTGTGACGATACGCTGATTGGCTGATCGCTTCGACGTAAGACGCGAAAGTTAAAGTTCGCCCAACTTCTGTGCGTCTTGCGTATTGCAGCCTGCAGCCGGAAATACGTCACGCTGCGTCTGTCTTGCGACCTGCGACCGGGCTGCGACTCGCGTTCTGCGTCCTATGTAGATAGGCCTTTAGGCAAGGCCCGAATAGTAATAGCGCCCGTACGCGCCGCCCCTAACCAGTAACTCCGCCAACAAGCGTCACAAGTTGACGGCGCAAAAAATCTATTACAGCGTATATAACGCATCACGGAAATAAAAAGTCGAAATAAAACCGTGATGGAGAAATACAAAAAACTCTGCGCCACGACCAGGAGCAGACTAAATGAAACTCGCAAGAGAAATTATAAGAGAACGAGCACTGACAGCTATGTCAGCAAAAGTAAAGATAAGTATTCCTATTACAGGATAACGATGCTCATCCTCTACCAACACCTCGCAACAGGAGCACCGCCCATACCTCCGTACGAAGTAACGCACTTTATCAACGAGCCAGGTATCTACTTTGAGAGAATCGGACGAACCTGCAGCAAACAAAGACAACGTGGAAATTAGCGATACGAATAGACGTAAACGCATTAAACGTCAGACATCAACAGCTTCAAAAATATCTAGGGCACACCGAAGAACAATTCATGCCACTGCAATTATGCCACTGGAGGCATCAAAAATACCTGTCAGATTGCTCTCCGAACCATTAAAAAAGAAAACAATAGAATGACACGAACCCTAAAACACCTACACACGATGTACAGATTACCCGTAATTAAACGAGGCGTAATCGATGCCATCAACTAGATAAGTAAAATTTTATTTGGCACCATGGATGCTAAAAATGCAAAAATAATAAGCAAACAAATACAAGTACTAAATAATCAGCAACAAACACTGCAGCACGCAGCGAAGAACCAGCCAAAAATCATCAACTCCTCAATAGGCCACATGGAAAGATTAGAACAAACGCTTTCATATAACGAAAATTTACTGGCTAACGTTACCAGATACACCCAGCGGAAATAGATGAACAACTACTATTGATAACCGCTTTCTTAGCTGACCTCACGACAGACATAAACGATATTACAGACTATTTGACATATACAAAAAATAACATTTTACTTACACGCGTACTTCCAATAAAAAATATAATCGTAGAATTAAAAGAAGCAACCTTACATTTAACCATCAGAGGATTAAACTTTCCATTTAAAATTTAGACAGAAAACTGGAATACTATCCAAAAATACGTAAGCGTAAGCGCGTATTACGACAAATCAAACGTATACACTATCCTCGCATTCCCCATAATAGCATATCCGGTATACAAAATTATAAAAATTACACCTGTACCAATACACAACGACATAATGTATTTACACTACTAGAACCTTCACACACACTAGTAGGAATAAATCGAGAAAATCATAATTATATAACATTAAAAGAAAGTGATTTAATTAAATGTACGCGAGAAACTACTAAATTTATATGCGACTAAAATTTTCCAGTGTATTTTATAACTGCGAATGCACCAAAAGCGAGGTGCAGCTTTTTGTAAAAGCGTCTAGATACATAGAAAACCGTAGACAACATCACATCATTTCAGATGTAACATTTTAGATAACAATAGCCGAACCTCAGACATGGTTATATTCCACTCCAAAATTATCGGAAATAATAATTCAATGTAATAAACTGCCAGAAAATAAAAATAAAATTGAAAAAACCGGAAAATAACATTGCGCGAGAATTGTAAAATAACTACACCAGATATGATTTTAAAAACAAAAAACCAAATTTATACTAAAAATGTACAAATGTATTTACCAGAATTCAATGTAACTAATACCATAGAAAAAAGTATAATTTTAGACAACAAATTAGATTCCGAAAAAGAAATAAAGCTAGAACCAGTAATCAAAGATCCGTCAGAATTAATAAAATTAAGTTTAAGTCTAGATGAAATTAAAAAGGAAGTGAAAAATAATCAACCAAGCGTTTTTGCAGATAAGATGCGACGACGACGACGATGTCCTCACGGTCTCGCCGGCCGTGGAGGAGCGCGCCGTCGCTTTCTTCACTATAATCTCTATGAATATTCGCGATACTGCTCTCCGAAACCCCGATGGTAGCTCGACTGAGTATTTTAGAGATGTTATGTTGGGCGCCAGGTGCGATTCCTCGCACCACGATTCACGAGATCGCAGTATTTCTCAGGCGTGGGCTTCTTTGATCAACCGCGGATGGAATAGGAGAGGGAGCGTAGCGCAATCATCACACTCAAATACATAAAACATTAAATTATATTTCGGTTAAGGCAGATAACAAGTGGACGATAGCGAGTTCCACGGCGAACAAGCAGAATTCGAGTACACGCCACGTGTCACCCCACGAGCGCGATACTCATTCCGTCGCTGAGCTGCACGGCAATCCCGATCGAATTCGCACAAGAGTATTCCCCGACATAAGTTGCAGCGAATTCCACCCGGACGGTCAAACGCGAGATGCTAACAAATAACCAACGCAATCTCCGTAAACAATTACGCAATTTCCCTACGGTCTACCGCGACAACGCTGGGGATCTTCTCTCCCCTCGGAACGCACGAATGGCCCCACCCGTTAACTCGACACAACCGTGGGCCATTAATCCCGATGAAACGCACGTATAGCTACTTACAAATGGCATGAACTTAACCGGCAACGATAACTACGAGGCTCTCTCACGCGCGAGAGCCACTTCTCAAAACTACGGCACGGTTAAGCCAACGGCGTTCATGAAGTTCCACGCGACGAAATCACCCGCAACGACATTACGCGAACGAAATTACTCACAACGAAATCATACGCAACGAAGTACACGAAACAATATCACAACGAAATTACATGTACGCTGACTGTCGGCGGCCGTACGTTTCATCCCCGAGGCGGGCACTCGCGATCACTTCGTCGCCCGGGCCCTCCCGCGGTATGGCACTCGATATTCTTTAATTACAGCCGATTTCATACTTTACCGCGGCACAACGCGACTCCCGGGAGGGCCTAGGTATTCTCGCGATCTTACTTCGAGGAAGGCTGAGCAGTGGCCTTACAAATTCGTCTCGTTCCGGCGGCTCGTCACTCGCTCTTAGGGCTGGATGTTGCCGGGATGGCGGCTCGCTCGACAGTGGCGTTTCCTCGATCCGGCGGGACCACGCAGGGCCCGCGCGCGCCCGCGCGCGCCGGTTTCCCTAGCCTGATCGGTGCTGCGCCCTGGCCTGCCAGCGATCCCTCTAGGCGATCGTCGCGCCCTTCGCGAGCGCCCCTCGTCACTGCGCCCATCCGCCGGCGGTAGTTTTGAAGTCCGCCTATTTGAGACCGGCTGTCCAGGCCGCGTCTCGTCGCCCGGTTCCTCGACGGCCAGGCTGGACGGGCCATGGCTCGTCGACCGGGAGCGGTACTCAGCGGTGGTGGCCCCGTTCCTTAACGGGGACCTTCGTCGGGGCGTCCCCCGTATCCGGGCTGCAGTGCGCTCGTGCCATCCGTGACGCCTTGACAGGTCATCAGATCTGCCGGCTGTGGGCCCCAGCGTGACCCGCCCGCCGATCGTACGCCCTCGGAAGCCTCTGGTTGTCCAGCCGTAAGTCCCTCGACGCGGCATAAGCCGTTACACTCGTCGTGACCCTGGCCATCTGCTCCGCACTCCCTCGACCTGTAACGCTCGCAAAAGGTCTTAATCCTAACCTAAAGGCTCGCCCTCCGCCCGCCTCGGGCGGAGGCACCATCCCTGACGCCTCCCTCGGCCGAGCTCCCATCTGGGGTAAGGGACGCGACTTTTGTCACGTCACAACTCCCCGCTCCCAGACGAGTGCCGAGGGGGACGTCCGCCCCGGTCCGCCGGGGACCACCGCTCAAGCCTTCTGATACACCCCATTCATTTCCCTCATGAGACCTCACTCCGTCGGTGACGGCTTTGCCCCGTCCGACCCCGATCAGTCAATGCGTCTTCCCTTCCAACGTTACTCAATGGTATACGAAAATCACCCGAACGAAAATCTCCGAATTACTTCCCAATCTTTCCCCAAATTTAACCGACCAATTCACCGCACCATTGTTTCCCGACCCTGTTCCCTTCCGAATTTCCTCAACTACGTCCCACCCCGTTCATAAGCCCTACGGGTCGGGGTTAGGGGGGTAGTACGGTTTCACATCCTTAACATGCACTTTCCCTACGGTTGACCCGTCCAGCTGTGTCAACTCGTACACCACCGGAGAGATCACCCGTTTCACTCGTAAGGGTCCCTGGAATTTTAAGGCCAGTTTTCCCGCGATATTCTGTGCGGCTGACGACAGCACGTGCTGCCGCCTTAATACTAAGTCCCCGACTCGGAATCTTCGCGGTCGCCTACGCAGATTATAATGCGCGGCCTGCCTCTGGTTCGCCTGGTCCATATTCTCCGCCACCCATTCTCGAACGGCTCTTAATTCGATCATCCGCTGGGACCACTCCGCCGGGTCCCGCGGCTCCACCTGAGTCACGTCCTCCCCCTGGTCACGCAACAAGTTCGGCGGCACTAGCTCACGTCCCAAATTCACGAACGCCGGTGACGCTCCCAACGACGAATGCGCCGCCGTATTATAAGCAAAACGAAACTGTGGAAGGTATTTATCCCACTCCCGATGATCCCTCTCAATAAACGACACGATCATTGTTTTCAGGGTCCTATTGACCCTCTCCACGGGATTGGCCTGCGGGTGGTACGGCGGCACCGTGGCGTGCGTGATGCCATGCTCCTCAGCGAAACCCTTCATCACGCGATTCACGAACTCAGTTCCATTATCCGTGAGGAGGATCTTCGGCGTACCCCACCGCGACACGATAAGATCCTCCAACGCCTCTTTAATTTTCGGGCCGGTAGCCGCTCGCAAAGGCTTCAACTCGATCCATCTTGTGAATAAATCTTGGATCACCAGAAGGTACTGGTAGCCGGCCTTGCTGCGAGGCAAGGGCCCCACTATGTCCGCGGCGATCGAAGTCCACGGCCCTTCTATGACGCGGCGGCCCATCCACCCCGCGGGACTAGCTTGCTCGAACTTCGTCCTCTGACATGTGTCGCACGTCCGAATGTACCGAGTGACCTCGCGAAACATATTTGGCCAATAGTACGACACGGCGAGACGCTGATATGTCTTTTCGACTCCCAAATGACCGGCCTGCGGCGCGTCGTGGGATTCGCGAAGGGCCTCGGCGCGTAATTCTCTCGGCAATACCAGCTTCCACCGGTCCAAATCCTCAACTATGTCCGAAATCACCGGTCGCGGTCGCAAAAAGTATAGCTGCCGATCAACTATTTTCCAGTGAGCAAACCGCTTCGGGTCAGTCGCTACCTCCCTATACCGCCTGCGATACCACTCGTCACTTGTACCCTCACACTCCTCGATCTCGATGGCGGCGTTTACTCTTCCACCTTCCGCGCTTTCGTACATTCGCGACAAGGCATCGGGCACGTGGTGTAGGGCTCCCTTGCGGTACTCCACTGTGTAATCATACTCTAATAATTCTAACGCCCATCGGGCCAAACGACCCGTGGGATTTTTCAAGTTGTGGAGCCACCGCAAGCTACTATGATCCGTAACTACGGTGAACTTGTAACTCTCTAAATACGGCCTAAACTTCTGAATGGCCCACACCACGGCCAGGCACTCTTGTTCAGTCACCGAGTACCGCTTTTCCGGGTCCGACAACACGCGACTGGCATAGGCTATTACGCGTTCTTCCCCCCCTAGGTTCTGAGTCAAGACCGCCCCCAACCCAACCGAGCTCGCGTCGGTTTGTAACACGAAAGGTTCTTTAAAATCTGGGCATGCCAGGACGGGGGCCGCCATTAAGCTACTCCTAATGCTATTAAATGCATGAACTTGTTCATCCCCCCACTCCCAGCGCCTGCCTTTCTTCAAAAGGCGGGTCAAGGGCTCACTTAGCGTCGCGAACTCCGGTATAAACTTCCGATACCACGATGACATCCCGAGAAGTCTACGCAATTGTCTCAGTGTTCGAGGCGCCGGGTACTCTAGCACGGGGCGCGTCTTTTCTGGGTCCACCGATACGCCTCCCGCCTCCACCACGAAGCCTAAATACTTAACCTGAGATCTACAGAACTCGCATTTATCCATATTAATCGATAATCCCGCAGCTTTAATTTTCTCTAGCACTCGTTTTAGCCATTCGAGGTGTTCCTCGAAAGTTTCCGTCGCGATAATTATATCGTCTAGGTACGCGAAAACGAAAGGCTCCATTTCCGGGCCTATTAAACTATCCAATAGTCGCTGGAACGTCGCGGGGGCACCCGTTAATCCGTATGGCATTCGGACGAAATGATATAAGCCTTTTCCCGGGACGCTAAACGCGGTAATCTCTCGGCTATCTTTATTCAGCGGAATCTGAAAGTAAGCCTGGCTAAGGTCGATTGTAGAAATATATTTTGCCGAACGTAACTTATTGAGTATCCCGTCCATTGGTGGTATCGGGTACGCGTCCTTTTTAGATATCTTATTAACTCCGCGGAAATCCAGGCAAAACCGGTACTTGCCATTCGATTTTTTCACCATCACGATTGGGTTCGACCATTGACTTACTGACGGCTCAATTATTCCGGCTGCTAACATTTTATCTACCTCTGCGCGGATTGCTTCTTGCACCTTTGGCGAGACTAAATAGCAGCGTTGCTTTAGCGGCGGATGATCTCCTACTTCTATTTTATGTTCGGTTAGGTTGGTCAGACCGGGGTCTCCCGATGGTGCTACTATTTTCCGTAAAAAATTTTTCAGATGTTTTTTCTGATCTTTAGTTAGCTCCGCGAGCCCACAAACGCGGGGGTCCGTTTTTTTCAATTGAAACTGGTAGCGGACACGAGGCCTATCCGCAAAATGCCACTCCCCTTTTCCGAAGTCTAGCGCGATACCGAACTTTGTCAAGAAGTCCATCCTCACGATACACGGCACGGCCAAATCCGGCAATATGCCTACCGAGATCTTCCGACTTTGGTCCTTTAGATGGATAGAAAGCGAGGCTTCTTTTTGAATCGGGGCTATTTGTCCGTTTGCCATTCGGATTGTTGCGCCCCCCTCTCGCGTGGTTGGGACGCCTAAACTTTTTACTATTTGCATCCCCTCGCGACCGAGGAGCGTCATGTTCGAGCCCGAGTCCACCAACGCTAACAGGGGCCGGCCGCCTATCCGGATCGTAATATACTTCAGCGGGGGGAATTCGTCGGGATCGAGCGTCACGTACGAGAGTTTTTCTTCCGGGGTATTCGCGGTCCGGGCCTCGTTCTCGATAATTGGGGGCGTAGGGACCCGTCCTACTGACCCCCTTTCGCGTTTCCCGAACACCTAGGGCATGTCCGCGTCGTAAACCCCGGGTTCCCGCACCGGTAGCAATGTTGCCGTCGAGCCGCCCTGCAGGTCCTAGCCCGATGGCCCGTCTGATCGCAGTTCCAACATTTTAAGTTGGAATCATCGGGAACCGATCTCGGTATGGTGGCGTCGGTGGACGCTGCGGCGCTCCAGGCCTTCCCTCTACTTGGGTCTCCCTGAGCCACGGCCTCCCCCGCGGCAACGGTATTCGGGGATCGCGGTTTCCCTTTCGGCGCGTGGTACGCTAAGTCCGGAAAAAGTGACTGTTCCGGTAACAAGGGGGGTCTATACATTTTGTCCGCGAGGAGGGTTCGTTCCGTCCGCGTAGCCAAATCCTCCAACGTGTGAAAATCGCTAAACTCCCACCGTCGAATCGCGAACTGTAGCCGCGGCAATAAGTTCCGGTGGGCTAATGTGAGCTGCTCCGGGAGGGACCACGGAGGGCTCATTCGCGTGAACAAAGACCGTAAGCAGGTCAAATATTCGACCGCCGGCTCGTGTTCTCCCTGCGTTCGTCGCTGTATCTCTTCCCGAAGGGTCGTTAAATAGTCCGGGTCGCCAAATCGACTTCGCCACGCGTGTTCGAAATCCCGCCAATCCCGCCAATTTTCGCTTTCCAATCTTACCCAATATAGCGCGGTACCCGAAAGGAACAGGGGCAAGCACTTAAATAGTTCGGCGTCATCTACGTGAATAATGGAGCGGGCTTCTCTAATCCGTAACAAAAATGCTTCCGCGTCGCTACCGCGTTGTCCGGAGAAGTGGAGGTTTTACTTTCTCATTATATTATAAGCCTCGGCCGCGGATCCGCGCGTATTTCCTCTATCATGGCGCGGCGGGTACTCTATTCGCGGCGGGGGTGCCCGCTGATAAGTTTCCCCCCATGTTTTGTGGGGGTCAGGCGGAAAATTGTACGCCCCCAGACTCACGAAGGGGTCCTCCCTTCCCGTCGCCTTGTCCCTCGGGGTCGCCCCCTGGTCCCCCTGAGGACTAGCGGATTGTATTTCGATGGTCGGCGGGGGTGGGGGTGGAGTCGGTTGGTCGTTCATTTTTTTCCGAATCGACTTTTCCTCAAATCTAGCTAAACGCGCGCGTAAAGTTGGCAAAATTCCGGCCGTGTCCAACCCCCGATCTTCTAAATGTCGCACCGCTTGTCCTTTCGTTAGGCGGTTGATCCACCGAAGAGGCGATTCCAGCAAGTCGTCCTCCCGCATAGGAGTCCTATTCGCCTCCCCTTATGACGTCCACCGAACGCGAAACCGAAGACACCAGCAAGGCCTTTTTCCCTTTCCCAATACGCGGAATTACCAAGTACGTTATTATTCTCCTAGCTTATTATTTGGACGAAGAGGTATGCCAGTCGCAATATTATCGAACGGTATTTACTTTCGCGAAACTTAACCGAAATCGAATCAACACGGTCCCCGAAATCGTAAACAGGCAGGAATTCGACTGAAAAACTCAAGTTCCCAAATACCGGCCGTGCGCGAACCAAAACAAAGTCGAGCGAAGCGGCCTTCACTCGGCACTACACACCGCATTCATGGCACCAAAATTCCAGGGCCACGAAATAATAATTCGAAAACCCGATCGAACATATAACTAACACAAGAGAATCACATAAATCATAGGGAAACACATAAATATAATGATTGCACAAAACAAATTCACTTGCGCACGCTCTCTCTCCCGATTTTCGTTAATTGGTAATTTTCGGGCGAGAGGCCCCACGTTGGGCGCCAAAATTTACGACGACGACGACGATGTCCTCACGGTCTCGCCGGCCGTGGAGGAGCGCGCCGTCGCTTTCTTCACTATAATCTCTATCAATATTCGCGATACTGCTCTCCGAAACCCCGATGGTAGCTCGACTGAGTATTTTAGAGATGTTATGTTGGGCGCCAGGTGCGATTCCTCGCACCACGATTCACGAGATCGCAGTATTTCTCAGGCGTGGGCTTCTTTGATCAACCGCGGATGGAATAGGAGAGGGAGCGTAGCGCAATCATCACACTCAAATACATAAAACATTAAATTATATTTCGGTTAAGGCAGATAACAAGTGGACGATAGCGAGTTCCACGGCGAACAAGCAGAATTCGAGTACACGCCACGTGTCACCCCACGAGCGCGATACTCATTCCGTCGCTGAGCTGCACGGCAATCCCGATCGAATTCGCACAAGAGTATTCCCCGACATAAGTTGCAGCGAATTCCACCCGGACGGTCAAACGCGAGATGCTAACAAATAACCAACGCAATCTCCGTAAACAATTACGCAATTTCCCTACGGTCTACCGCGACAACGCTGGGGATCTTCTCTCCCCTCGGAACGCACGAATGGCCCCACCCGTTAACTCGACACAACCGTGGGCCATTAATCCCGATGAAACGCACGTATAGCTACTTACAAATGGCATGAACTTAACCGGCAACGATAACTACGAGGCTCTCTCACGCGCGAGAGCCACTTCTCAAAACTACGGCACGGTTAAGCCAACGGCGTTCATGAAGTTCCACGCGACGAAATCACCCGCAACGACATTACGCGAACGAAATTACTCACAACGAAATCATACGCAACGAAGTACACGAAACAATATCACAACGAAATTACATGTACGCTGACTGTCGGCGGCCGTACGTTTCATCCCCGAGGCGGGCACTCGCGATCACTTCGTCGCCCGGGCCCTCCCGCGGTATGGCACTCGATATTCTTTAATTACAGCCGATTTCATACTTTACCGCGGCACAACGCGACTCCCGGGAGGGCCTAGGTATTCTCGCGATCTTACTTCGAGGAAGGCTGAGCAGTGGCCTTACAAATTCGTCTCGTTCCGGCGGCTCGTCACTCGCTCTTAGGGCTGGATGTTGCCGGGATGGCGGCTCGCTCGACAGTGGCGTTTCCTCGATCCGGCGGGACCACGCAGGGCCCGCGCGCGCCCGCGCGCGCCGGTTTCCCTAGCCTGATCGGTGCTGCGCCCTGGCCTGCCAGCGATCCCTCTAGGCGATCGTCGCGCCCTTCGCGAGCGCCCCTCGTCACTGCGCCCATCCGCCGGCGGTAGTTTTGAAGTCCGCCTATTTGAGACCGGCTGTCCAGGCCGCGTCTCGTCGCCCGGTTCCTCGACGGCCAGGCTGGACGGGCCATGGCTCGTCGACCGGGAGCGGTACTCAGCGGTGGTGGCCCCGTTCCTTAACGGAGACCTTCGTCGGGGCGTCCCCCGTATCCGGGCTGCAGTGCGCTCGTGCCATCCGTGACGCCTTGACAGGTCATCAGATCTGCCGGCTGTGGGCCCCAGCGTGACCCGCCCGCCGATCGTACGCCCTCGGAAGCCTCTGGTTGTCCAGCCGTAAGTCCCTCGACGCGGCATAAGCCGTTACACTCGTCGTGACCCTGGCCATCTGCTCCGCACTCCCTCGACCTGTAACGCTCGCAAAAGGTCTTAATCCTAACCTAAAGGCTCGCCCTCCGCCCGCCTCGGGCGGAGGCACCATCCCTGACGCCTCCCTCGGCCGAGCTCCCATCTGGGGTAAGGGACGCGACTTTTGTCACGTCACAAAGAATATTGTATATCCTGTAGGTTCCGCGACCATAATTGTAGCCATAGTTAGCATTATACTTGTAATCATTTATATAATAAAGAAAAAAAGGAATCATTAAGAATTCAAAAGGGGAAACCACAGCATACATATTAGCATATAAGATTAGATCAATTGTAACCCCTCAAGAAAAAGAAAAACACAAATAAATGAATAACGAAAAATTTCGTATACCTCAGTTTTTTTTTTCCGCGGGGAAAGGGATGCTGTGAGCGCACAACGCAAATAGACGTAAGTTATCGCACTTGGCAACTCCGAGTTGTCTCCTGCAAGAAACCTGACCCTAGCGACGAGGACCGCTGACGCGAAGGCCAGCACGAGTTTCGGTAATGACCATATATGGGCATTCCGGACATCACCAGCTCGCTAGGCCTCTGACTTAAGTCAGCAATTCCGAGCACGATAAGAACCCCGCCTTTCCAACGAGCGGCGGGTAGTCTGAAACCGAGCGCGTACCGCGAGTCAAACGTCACGTTAATCGATTGTAACCCGCAAGTCAGGGTGACTAAATAACTGTGAATAAATAATTATTGTGAATCAGTAACAAGTGAATAAAGAAATCAATCAGTTTATTAAACCTCGACTGCTATTACAACTTCGCAAGTGTCCTTTTCCTGATTCGGTGGATCATAGGAACCCAATGCCGGCCCTGAGTTCCAAATCAAGGCACCGGCACAACACATTATACATATATATTTAGCTTTAAATTATATATATATATCTTAATTATATATATCTTAATATATATATATATATATATATATATATATATATATATATATCTTAATATATAAATATATATATATCTTAATTAAATAATTAAATTTATTGCAAGAAACATTACCTCAGCCTGGGTTTAAACCTGGAACCTCCCTCATTCCGTGACGGGTGTCATACCAATTCGATCACTGAAGCATGTGGTAATATTTATCGCAATAACATGTATTAAGATGACAAACAATAATAAGATGGAAACGCCGAGTTTCAGTCAAAGGTGTATATTCAAACCGAATAAGTAACATTTACTTCGCCAGTCAATAATTAACACAATTAAGAATTTAATTGACTATACTGGCAATGATTATATGGTAACGTGTTTCCATCTTATTATTGTTTGTCATCTACATGTTAATATTAATACAAGCATATTAATACAAAGATACGTACCACTTGGGTTCAGTTAGGTAACACAATTTTGTTTTATCTTTTAAAAGTATTACGCTGCAATTATTTTTTAAAGCAATATATATATTCTCTCTTTGTAATTGGCGCAGTATTAAAAGATTTCACAAATTTTTTTTATAAAGATACTACTTAAACACACTTGGGTTTATTCAAGGTACAAAGATATTACGCACCATTTGGGTTTTATTAATTATTTAAAAATTAAAGATACTATTATCTTAGGTTTTTTCTATTTATATATTCTCTTTGTAATTGGCGCAATATTAAAAGATTTCACACTTTTTTTTAAATATAGATACGACTTTTTTTGTACAAAAATATTATGTAGTACTTGTTACTTAGGTTTTTTCGAGAATTGATATATATCACTATATGATGATTACAAAATATTAATGCTAGTATGCATATATAAAAAAACATTTTAGAACAGCCAGTGAATTGTAACTCAACAAATAGTAAATCTATGACCTAATTTTCTCGATTATTTCTTTTTTTCGATCCGCTGGGATTTAAAAAATCCTTGTAGAAAAAATTGCCAGAAATTTCTTATGATTTTATCATCATCTTTGAGATCTATACGCGATAGAAGTTACTGTTATTTCTATGTCAACTCTGTATGAATTAATAATGATATTTATCTGCACTTTATCTTTAGTATGAGTGAAACGTAGCAATATGCTAACAATGTCAGAGAGTATTATAATGATCAAAGCATAGTAAAGTCAGTTCTTGTGAAACCATGTTGGAAAATTGTCGATGCTTGCTATACATATCGCGTCTTTTTGGTTGTCACCCACATACGATCGACGAAATATCAGTATTCACAAATTTTCGTACACTGGTGATATACTCGGTAGTCGCGTGCGGTGTGTATTGCGCCGCAGCATATTACGCATTTGGTTTCGCCACGCTTTGCGCGACTATTAATGTGGGATGTGTTCTACAACAAATTAATCGATACACTCGGACCTTGTATATGATCTTGTCGACATTACTGTCGTACCTGCGTCATACAGAATTCGAACGTACTGTAGCTAAAACTCGTAAATTCGACGATTTAATGCAATATCGTCGTTGGTGTACTGATAACAAACGACAGAACTATTATATACAGTGGCTGATTATATTATTGATATTCGGTGCTTGGGTCTTATTTGCCGCAGTAGCGATGCTTATTATTAAAAAAATAAGCGCTACAAGCGAAATAACCTACTATACGTTTGTGATACAATACATAACACGAATGACGTTCTCCATGGAAATTGCGAAATTTTGTTTTTTATACGATGCATTGCGTCACAGATTTCGTCTTCTCAACAAACTATGTCATGGATTGATTGGTATTGTATTATCAATTGATTAATTTCAAATTGAATAGACCTAATCAAATTAATTTAATAATATTAATCAATCATATATATTTCTCCAATACTAATATTAACAACTTGTAAAGTTGACACATCTTTTAAAATATTTTCTAAAATATCTAAATTAATATTTAAAAATAAGAGATTTTCTATGTATACATTCTGTTTTATAATACATATTTATGTGTATAAATAATCTTAACAATATTAAAATTTTGCACAGGAATAACTAGTGGCGTCGATATTGATATATTTAGAGTATCTGACGATCACAATCTTACAATCATGAATCTTCAGCAACTACATTGCTATCTCAGCGATGCAACAAATCATCTCACTTCTTATTATAACCCGCAGTTGCTCTGTTGGATCGCTTGTATGTTAATAGACATTACAACTTTTGTCTTTGCCAATCTTTATGGAAATACTCAATATAATAACGTGCTGCTGGTTTGCAGTCGATGTATGATGATTTTGTATTTATCATTTCAAGTTATCGCTATAAGCCGTATCTGTCATTTGACATGCAATCAGGTATTAATATGTACTACATGCTGATGAGCAAAATTGACAATAACTTTTTCAATGCCGCATAAAATTGTTTTAGGCAAACGCGTTGGCGGGTACACTATTCTCGACAGAGGCTTCTACATGTAAACCCAATGAATTCTTAACTGTGAGTAAAATTTGAAATAATTTTATTTTATAACTCTATAAATAGTTCCTTTCTTGATTCATATGATGCTTTACAATGATCGCTTTATAAAAAAACAAGTGTGCAAGTAGAAACTTGCACATTGCTTCCTCATAGTTTTGAAGTGTGTAAGTAGAAATTTGCACATTGTTTTCTCATAGTTTTTAGGTGTGCAAGTAGAAACCTGCACATTGCTTCCTTATAGTTTTTAAGTATCCAAGTAGAAACCTCCATATTGCTTCCTTATAGTTTTTAAGTGTGCAAGTAGAAGCCTTCGCTCACTAAGCTCCTCTATAACGAAGCCTGTATTTTATTCGATGTATAATTATTAGTATTTTATTGTTTTGGCTTCCTCATAGAGGAAGCTTTGTGAGCGAAGGCTTCTACTTGCACACTTAAAAACTATAAGGAAGCAATATGGAGGTTTCTACTTGGACACTTAAAAATTATAAGGAAGCAATGTGCAGGTTTCTACTTGCACACCTAAAAATTATGAGAAAACAACGTGCAAATTTCTACTTACACACTTCAAAACTATGAGGAAGCAATGTGCAAGTTTCTACTTGCACACTTGTTTTTATTGTGATAAACTTTATTGCAACTAAAATGTCTATAACTCTGGAACTAATTAACCAAATTTAAGTTTTAAATATATGAAATAGGGGTAGAAAAGACTGAAAAATATAATAAAATTAGAAATAAATCGATATCTCCAAATTTGCGGAAGTTAGAGCAACCACGGACATTTCTAAAAAAATTCAAAATTTTTTTTAAAAAGAACCCCTTTACCGATCATCACTAAATTCAATACCAACCTTCCTTAAATGATACTCTATCGATTAAAAAAAAACAGCCCGATATCTCAATATTTGCGAAAGTTAGAGCAACCACGGACATCAAATGTGTACATACACACATACATACATACGGACATTTTTTTTAATGCGATATTTTGACCTTTTACAACAATATGAACATATTGGCATAAAAAACTCCAAAACCGATCTCTTCTTTGGTTTCTTCTACCCCTATTTCATATATAATTAATTTAAATTTGGATGACTAGATCCAACTTTATACGCAAACAAAAATCCGTAAACGATTTCACGAAAACAAAGCTTCCTCTATGAGGAAGCAAAATAAAATTGAGAATGCGTTTATCTTATCTATTACAATTTTATAGATGACTAACATTTTCAAAATCAGTTTCAATCTGTCCATTATAATTTTTGTCTTAAAAATAAAAAATCTGTTGGAATTATATAGCAAAGAGAATTATGGAGAATGCTAATGCTACGATCTCTGTCTTCCCCAAAATTTTGCTATAACTATCAACAAATACGCTAATGCAGGGTCACGTATAAGAAATGAAGAATTTTTCGAATTTTTGCTAAATTTGAAAAAATGGGGTAATTGTTTTTTTAAAATTCCATTGTGGTAAAATAAAGTTAGTGATTAATTACTTGGCTTTCTTGTACAAATTTGTTATGAATTATGCTTTTGGGGTAAGACAAAGTAAATAATCTCATCTGTCATTCAACTGTTCTAGAAGGGCCACTTAAATATAACTAATTTAATAGAGCAAAATTCCTTTTAAATGTTTGTATGTTTTAGCTGTCAATTTTTTATTTTTTTTTGCAAATTTACGTTTGTAAGTAATAGGCATTTATACAGAATGTTTCATAAATATAGGAAACCAAACTTCAAGAGCGTATTCTCTACTTATAATAAGAAAGAAAAAAGTATGAATTTGGGCTAGAAAACGCTACTTTCCCGAATTATAAATATTTTTTATGTACGAAAGTGTGCAAGAACTTTATTTAAAAAATTGATGGAAATGACTTATTTCTTCCGTAGCAACACAAGCTTTGTATCGATTTATGAGCTGTCAAAGACGTTCAAATATTCCCAGAGTACTTCGAATCTGTATAAAATTTATTAAAGAAAAAAGGGTTAAAAATACGTCAAATGCGCGCTTCGTACAAAATCTTTACTAAAAGAATTTTGATCTAAATTGGTCTGTTAATTCTAATTTGTATTTTTTACTACAAAACAATGATATCAGAAGGTTTGCATCAAGTGAATATGATAAATTAGTAACCCCATTAGTTAATATTTTATTTTCTTTATCATGTCTTTTTATTATATTTAATCCCGCTTTTTTGCTTTCTCATAGAGGAAGCTTTGTTTTCATAAATCTCGCACATGGATTTTTAATTGCGTATAAAACTAAGTCTAATCAATCAAAACTTAAACAATTATATATGAAATAGGAGTAGAAAAGACCGAAAAAATTTTTTTTTTAGTTTTCGATGCCAATGTGTTTAGAATGTTCTAAAAAGTCGAAAAATCGCATTTAAAATGTCCGTATGTGCGTGCGTGCATGTACGGATTTATCTATAACTCAAGAACCAATCAACCAAATCTTAAAGAATTATATATGAAATAGACATAGAAAAAACTAAAAAATATAAAAAAATTAGAAAAATTGCTAATAATAAAGGGGTTACTGATATCTTTATACAATTTTGAATTTTTTCAGAAATGTTCGTGGTGGCTCTAACTTCCGCCAATTTTGAGATATCGGACTATTTATAGTTCTATTATTTATAATTCTATTATTATATTCTTCAGTCTGTTCGACCCCTATTTCATATATAATTGCGTTCCGTTGCTCTGCCCTTGCGATGGGAATGTTTTCTCGGTCGTCTGCAATCTTTAACTACAAACACTCGCTCTTAATTGACGATGGAAAGAATTCTCTTGCGTTCCTGTGGTACCGACCGCTTATGTAAGTCCACTTTTACGAGTCAAACTCAATTATTAAATTCGCGTGTTCCTACGGATTTTCAAAATTTGATTCAGTTGCCACTAAGAGAGTCTGGCGACAATGGCTTTCGTTCGCACCAACCTCATGGACGCACATAAGCATTGCAACGTAATGGACCACCGATTTAGCGTTAAATTTGACTAACATTCGACAATAAATCGTAGCGCCGGATCGTATCCGAGTCCTTTATTTGTAATTCGACGTTATTTATATCAAATTGCGGTTCTGGGGAAGGCCAAGTATGGCCGAAACGTAAACCAATTTGTTTGTAATTTGTAATTTGAATATATAAATTTCAACACCTATTATTGCTCAAAATTTGGCCTTTTTTAATTGTTTTTGCTGTTTGCTTCATTGAGCGTAATTTTTTCGTTATTCATATATAATTCTTTAAGATTTGGTAGCTTTATACGCTATCAAAAGTCCATATGCAAAGTCCATATATATAGACCATGTAGCCTGAACTCCCAAAGTCAACATTGATTTAACATTGCGTCGATTGTAAAATCCCACTTGTGCTACTAAGCTGACCGTCTATCAATTCATAAAAAAGTTAAGGAGATTCTATAGCAAAGGCCGAACTCCAACGATGTCGATTATGTCAACATTTCTAATTCCGTTTTAATTCGTTTTCTATGTTACCGGCCTATTATATTTGTCCTTGTCTAACGAGATGTCTATACGATATATCTGTCCTTGTCCGATTGCTGCGCCATCTCTCGCTGTACGCAATGCTGCTAATCCTATCAACCTGCATGTGCCTCTAAATAATAAAACTTTATTAGAGAAAATCTTTTTTTCTAGGCTTTGAATCTTAGTTCTATTTACACGATATAGTTCTTACATGTTGTCCCTAGTAAAATTGAGTATTATTTTGTATTTGTACTGCAGTATTTTTGTTTAAGTAAATATTGTCGTCAGGTGACAGCTGTATGTGCTCAAATTTTTAATTTTTGTCTTTGATATGAAATTCTGTGCTCTGCCCTAGATTTTTGTGCGTACTCTAATTCTGTAAAAGAGTTTTGCAATTCTGCAAAACCAATTAAAAGATTTTTTTAATAAAGAAATGTCGGTAATTACTGCTACTATAGGATTCCCTTAAGGTGATGCTGGCGACGCAATAAACCCTCCAAATCGAGATTAGAAGTCTAATATAAGAATATAGTGTATATGACGATTCGTGCATATATGTGTGCGTGCAATGTAGGTGCTATCCTTGTCTATACAAGGGCAGATATAGGTCGATAACATAGAAAATGGTAATTTTGTCGGTTATACAGACGACTCCAGCATCACCTTAAATTTAAAATTAAAAATGTGTGCAAATTAGAAACTTGCACAGTGCTTGCTCATCATTACAGATCGCTACCATATTGTTTCTATTTTATTTTGCTCATAAAGCATCTTTTATGAGGAAGCCAAACTAATAAATACTAATAATTATGCATGAAATAAAATACAAGCTTCTTCATAAGAGGAGCTTTGTGAGCAAAATAAAATAGGAGAAATGGTAGCGATCTGTAATAACGAGGAAGCAATGTGCAAGTTTCTAATCTGCGCATTTTTTTTTAATATACTCACATGTTGCAATTTTTTCAAAACTGTGGTGCCTCGTCCTACTTTTACAGTAGATCTTAAGGTATTTTTTAATTTAGATGATTGCTCACTCATTAATAGATAATAATTTTTTTTATCACTAATTCTCTCTTTTTTAATGCAGAATATATATAACATACACTGAGATAAAAATATCCGGGAAAAAAGAATTAGATCTAACCAGATCAAATTATATCTCAGCAGTTCAAATTTTTATCTGGTCAGATATATATGCTCAGATATGATTTCTCATGTCTACGCAGATCTGGTCATACATAGTGATTAAAAAATTTGTGCCAAAATTTCAAGGGGGTAGAGGAAGGCACAACAAATATTTTTGTTAAACAACGTAGGGTCGACGTCGCATCGTTATCTCGGTAGGCGACGCGAAAGTCAGGAGGACTGCGCTGCACACAACACATCACCTTGCTGGGTAGCGGTTGCCTACCCGCTCACAGTTACAGAAGTTGTTCAAAATGACCGCCAATGACCGCCAATGACCCCCAATGACCTGTAAACAAAGCTTGGAACGGTGAATCATTAATCGTATTTCTCTTAAAGATCCCTGGAGTAGCACGAATCGTATTCGCTGTGGCCAAAATCCTGTTTATCAGTTGTTCCTGTTATTTGTTGACGGAATTCAGTACTGTACTTATTTGAGCGACGTGTTTATTAACATGCCAGGCTCATACCCTTAACATCCCATACAGTACAAAATATTTTCAAAAAATATTTCTGAATATTTCTATAAAATATTGCAAGAAATATTTTAAAATAATTTTAGGAATATTTTAAAATGATTTTGAAACCTTTTTTGTGGTAACATTTTTGCCAAGAATTTAAATTCTTTACGTTTTTAGATAATTAAATCGAGTCGGAATTCCGGGGAGGGAAAGCCCGGGAAAAAATATTCATATCTGATCATATATGATTATATATGAATGGCCATATATGGTCAGATATGGAAATTGGCCAGATCTGAGGATATATGATCTGGTATTATTGTATATGTTAATATCTGATCAGGTATGATCAGGTACGAACTATATATTTATCAGGTATGGACATATATTTTTGAGTAAGTTTCAAAAAATTGTTATATATTTTCAAAAATTATTTTTTAAAAGTGTGCCACTTTATTATAAAGGTAGACTCCACGATACAACTAATACAAAAATTGTGCCGCTCCATAGTGCGAAACAGTTAGTGTCGTGTCTTTTGATACCGTTCTTATAACACTGTTTGTCAAATTTTAAATACGAGAAACAGGTCCCATCGAATGCCATCTATCGAATACTTTTGAGATGCGACATCTGATCTAATCATATATAATTTTATATGACTATATAGTTCCATATATGATTATATATGCTCTATATATGGGTATGTAAAACTTATATCTGTTCATATCTCCATTTATATATGTTGATATACTGTCAGATATGAATATTTTTCCCGGACATTTTATTCGCGGATATAAAAGTCCGGGAAAAATATTCATATCTGACAGTATATCAACATATATAAATGAGATATGAACAGATATAAGTTTTACATGCCCATGTATAGAGCATATATAATCATATATGGTTATCTATCGCCATATATGATCAGATCTTGTGTCATGTATAATGTACGATGTGATCATATAAGGCGATAGATAACCATATATGATTATATATGCTCTATACATGGGCATGTAAAATTTATATCTGTTCATATTTCATTTATATATGTTCATATACCGTCAGATAAGAATATTTTTCCCGGACATTTTATATCATTATATCCCAATCTCGTCATATATAGACAGATCTCATCATGTTTCATATCATTTCCGGCCGTATATGAATATATACAATCATATACAGCATCGTGTCTTGTCATATATGATCATATACAATGTCGATACAGTTATGTATGGCCACATATAATTATATCTGATAATACATAGCCGAACATTCTTTATATACGACCATGTGAGGCCAGATACGATTATGTATAGTGTCATATCTGCTACACATAATAATATGTCTGACCATATATGAACTTATATGATCAGATCTTGTGTCATGTATAATGTACGATCTGATCATATATGGCGATAGATAACCATATATGATTATATATGCTTTATATATGGGCATGTAAAACTTGTATCTGTTTATATCTCATTTATATATGATCATATATATATCATATATGTTTATATATGTTTATATATTGTCAGATATGAATATTTTTTCTCGGGAGATTTTAATTCCAACAATAACTGTGTTTCAAGTCCGATAAAAAATCGGCGCGCAGTTAAATAAGTTGGAAAAATAAATATATATTATGTATATATACATATATATATATGTATGTCCAGGGGCAGTTATCAGGACATTTATATACAACCTGATTTTATCATCGTATATTATGCAGGACATTAATATATACCAGATAGTCCCGTTTTTTTCTTTTATATGCCCTGTTTTCTTTAGCCAATTTAATTATACATGGGCGGGCAGTTTTCAGGTCCTTCTCTTTATTTTTTATTTGTCACACTACAATTGTACAAAACTGCTTCCTATTAATGGAAATACATTTAAGAAATAAAAACTAGTAATACTGATGAAGATATAACGTTTAATATTTGTCAATGGTCAAAATACAACGATGTCCTGAATTATGCCCTTTCATTGCATTATTTGACTCTATAAACAGGTGGTTTCCAGGACACATAATAATACTTTTGAAATTTACTATT